>NW_010324281.1:0-14688 GCF_000700745.2 Antrostomus carolinensis
ATCTGCCTAGAAATCTGTAACACAGCACGCTCTGCTATTCTGTTCTTTGAGTCTGAGCAATGCCTGAATTCATTCCAATTTCTCATCCCTTATCCAAGCCTGGTCTTTTACCAAGGCTAGATAGCTCTGAGTTCCAAGCTGTCATCAAGAACACGGTCCTGATGAGGACTGGAGTTTTTCTGTGGTGGGCAGCGTCCCTGTGGCAGGGTGTTGTGTGAAGGCTTATTAACAAACCCTAAACACTGAGTGTAGAGTGAGATTTCTCCATTCCTCTCTGAGTATGCCTTCTGCAATGGGGCTAACTAGAGAAAGCTGTGGGCTCCCTATTTGCACGTGCCAAATAGTAAGTGGCATGCCATGTCATTTGCTGTCATTGGAATCAGTGTTGGTTAAGGCTGCTGGATGGAGGCACGGCACGTTATAATGAAACATGGAGCCTGTAAATTGTATTTGCTAGGAAATGAGACGGTGTTGAATGTGGTTAACCATACTTATGTTACTATTTATTGTTAATAGAGAGCCAGAACTATTTTGGAATTTGAAAAATTCTTACCAAAATGTTTGAGGAAAAAATTCCAACTGGGAGAACGGTGTAAAGTGGCTGAAAATGACACCAGGGTGTGTTTAAGGTAAAGCAAAGCTAGAATCCTGTGCTATCAGTTCTGCTCTGTATGTTTCTTCAAGGTTATTTCTCCTCAAAAGTGTCTTTAAAATATTTCTACATCTCTACAAATTAGGTGTTCAAAAGTCCAGTGAGGGAATGTGTACAGGGTTTTCTTACATAGACAATTTTTTGGAAAGAAAACGGATTTTTCAATTTCATGTTTTTAACATACAAGTATCAAGTCTGCTTGCAGTTAATGTCACTTTGTCATAATCTCCTTTGAATGTTAGCTTAAAAGTAATTATATTTAATTGATTTCTAATTTGATTGCCATATTAAAGAAAATATTAGTGTTTTATGAAAAATACTTAAATTTTTAAGGTGAGTTTCAAGACTGTACTCATAATATGTGAAATTATAAAGAAGTCTTAGTATTATTCTCATCTTCATGTAGTGCATAATACTGCAAAAGACATTCAGCCTTTTAGTACTAGCAAAGCAGGTTTTGGTATCACAATCCCAAGAAGGAATAAAGAAATAAAAGGGCAGTGCAGCAATGTAGCTGGGTGACAATGCATGCTAATAACATAATTTATATACAATATAAACAGGATTAATGAAGTGAAATGGACCGAGTGGAAAACACATGTTTCATTTATTAATGAAGATCCAGGGCCAACAGGTACTGCAGAATTTTATTACACCACATTTGTGAAACTGTTTCTCTTAGAAATGCTTTGATATAGTTTTATAACTTAAAAAATATAAACTCTCATACTCTGGATATTGAACCACACTTTACTCATGGCTAATATAGTAGGGGTGTGTAATTATTTTTAAAGGTTTGGAGAAAGGGTTGGTTACAAACTCTCATTTACACCTTTTAAAAGTAAAACAAGGTGGTTTTACCTTTATTTTTCTCTAAGTAGTTATGCTTGATGTAAGTGTCACATTCTGTTGTGGCATTTGAGTGGTATAAGGCTGGATAACTTTTTAACAGACAGAAAATATGATTCTGAAACAGCTGTCATAAAGTACATTTAGTCCTTACATAATTACAGATAGCATTGGAAAATCTGGCAAGGAATCGGACTGGTTCTACCTAACAATATTAGTCTGCTGTTTATAACTCTAGAACATAGAATGGTTTGGATTGGAAGGGACCTTAAAGATCATCCAGTTCCAACCCCCCTGCCATCAGCAGGGACACCTTCCACTAGACCAGGTTGCTCAAAGCCTCATCCAGCCTGGCCTTGAACACTTCCAGGGAGGGGGCATCTACAACTCCTTGGGCAACCTGTTCCAGTGTCTGACCACCCTCACTGTGAAGAACTTCCTCATATCTAATCTAAACCTCCCCTCTTTCAGCTTAAACCCATTTCCCCTTGTTTTGTCATTAGTTGCCCTTATGAAAAGTCCCTCCCCAGCTTTCTTGTAGCCCCTTCAGGTATTGGAAGGCCGCTATAAGATCTCCCCGGAGCCTTAAAAATTTACGTTTATGTTTTGCAATATATATTGGATGACAAATGCCCCTTGTGAATGTTGACCAGGAAATTCAAGATACCCATCTGCTGACAGTGTTGGAAGTGTAACAGAGAAATGACCTAACTTTGAGGTGTCAGATGTTCTGGCAGCAGGCATCAGTGTTTACAGCAGAGGCATATGAGGATCTGGGAGACTCATTCTTGAGTCGATTAGCATTTATATTGCTTAGTAGAATGAGCTCAGTAATAATGAAAAGGGGAAGACAGAAAAATTTCTGTGTAAGATATGGTAGTAAACTGACAACTTGCTGCTTAAATAAATGCATGTTTTTAACAAAAAAAATAGATGTGCAAAACCTTTATCTTGCATATATAGTTTCTACCATATCCTGTGTTGTTTATAATGCATTGTTTTGCAGATCCAAGCAAAGTTCAAGATAATTCAAGAACTAATAGCAAAAACACCCTGAATACGTTTGAAGAAACGGATGATTTGCCTGAAACTTCCGTTTAGTTGTGCTGTGTTTGATATGTGGATGTTCTGAAGGTTAAAAGCATCAGCAGTGGATGCTGAAAGCTTTGTTGCTATTTTGGACAGCTGTAACCAGCTGGAACACAAACTTTCAGTGATGTGGTCTGATGAGTTTAACCCATTTAATCAGGGCAGCTAAGCTAAAATAAAATGGACTATTTCACTGGTTCAGTTTTGAGCCTCTTGAAAACCATCGCTGTCCAAGTTTGCGTGATGCTGCTCAAACTTGGCTTTAGACTTTTTACTGGATAAAAAAGGTCAAATGTGAGATATTTCTTCCTTTTGTGGAATATTCAGATCATGATCCCAATCTGCTGTCTTTTGGAATCTCTCTCTCGTGAGAAACACTTTGTACACTGAAAAAAGTTAAGTTATTGTGGAGAAAAGAAAGGCATTTCAATTCTGAAGACCACTAAATGAAGTATGTTATTTTGAAATAACAATGTTCAGGATACATTTGAAGCTTTTGTATTGACTGTCAGTGTTACTGGAGGCTTGATCCTGCAGGTTGGAGAAAGCCTCTTCAGGTCTCATTAGCTTTGCCTGATCTGTTTTCCTCTATGTGATCCCTAGGGTATAATGTGGTATTTACTGCTTTTTATTTATTACTCGGTATAGATGCCTTCCCATAAAATAACAGGGCAGAAACATAATTCATGATTAATATTTCCAAGTTTGTTCCAGTCACAAGGTCTTTGCTTTTCCTACTCAGCTCTTCTGTGCTGTTGCATCTTGCTGCATAAAAAGAAGTTATCACATCAGAAATTCTTCAGAGTTTAAAAGTAAACTAATTTCTATATTCAACCACTTCAAGAAAATAAGTTGTCAGTACTTCTTCCTCAAATTAACAAAATAAGTTAAATGCAGTGCAATTACAGACTTTTAAAGCTTTTTTTTTCAATTTCAGCATTTCTGTAGCACTTCTTATTTCACTACTTGTGGTGACCTAGTACTATGAATTATATTTTTAGTTTTCTATTTTGTATGTATGTATAAAAAGAAATATTTGTTCCATGTACTTTTAAATTTCCATTAATACATTATGTGTCTTCAGTGTCATGGCTTTTCATCATATATATATATTCATTTGGTGCCTGTTTTAAAGGTGCTGTTTAGGAAAGACTCAGGTGAATTCTGTTCCGTGTTTGGATGATAATATGAATTGCATCGGATTCTTACAGCCAAGCCTGCTGAGGGCACAGAGATCCAAAAGACTTTCTTAACGCTGAAGAGAGCATGAGGGAACTCTCCAGCAGAATGGATAGTGCAAAGCTATTTGCAGGGATGGTGAACATGGTTCTCGCTACCCAACTGATGTTCTACAGATGCCGTATCTTGTGTTTCCTACCATGCATGGCCTGGATGGATGGGGTCACATTGGAATCTTCAGTTATGTTTTTACAGGGCATAGGAATTTAAGAGGGAGGACATTTATGTGTATCACTAAACCAATGTAATATCTGAGCATTGTTTGGCCTTCTTAGGATATGTGAGTATGAGAAAAAAATCCTGTGCTTTTGGAATCTTTGCTAGTTAATTTTGTGTTGAAACTGCCAACAAAGAATATTGCCTCAGGACTATGCAGTTCTGTTTGGATTCTTTTGAGTGCCAGTTTTTGTACCAAAAAAAAAGAGATACCTCTTCACATATACTCAGGAACCAGCCTGCGCTGCACCCCATGTTGCTATGGGCAGACTTGTCGCTGCAAACAAGTTCAGATACCTTTGTGCTGTACTGTAAGTGTGGCCATAAAATAGGAAGGGCACCAAAAAATCAAGGAATGTGCTGTGCCAGTGTCCAGGTACAAAATTGTTTGATAAAACTGAGGAAGAAGCTGAGGGGTTGTTTCTAAAAGTTTTGCTGAGAAAATACCTTCCTTTTGTGGCCACAGAGCCCTGCCAGATCACACATACTGTCTCCTATCTCAAGGCGCTCTTATCAAGAACACTATGAATAATGACTAGAGCAGATGATTCTGTACTTTTTATACAATGTTTATTTAAATTAAAGAAATAAAACTTGTAATTTAATAAAAATTCTGTCCTGTGTTTTTATTTTATTGCCATAAGAGTTACACAAAGCAAAGAAAAAAGGCTTTTGATTTAGCAGTAAATAAGGAAGACCTTATTTTTCAAAAGCTAGTTACTGTCAAATATATTAAAAACAACTTTAGAAAATTAATTAAATCCCCATTTTCTTCTTTTTCAGCTACTATGACAGACTTTCTCTCTACAAATACAGATCAAGTCAGTCTCAAAGTTCTGAGAAGTCTCCCCATATGGAATTCTTCTTAATTTCCATTCTGAAATACTCAGGTATGGTTTGTTCATTGCTCTTCATCAACACCTGAGCAATTACCTAATTTTGCCTTCTTCACTGAAAACTTCTGGGGTACAACAGTTGATTAAAATTTTATTTGGAAAATGTTAAAGCAGTCAGGGGATACACCTAGAAAGTTATAAAGCTGGAAACTTCTCTTGTTTCCATCACAACAGAAACTTTCTTCAAAAGTTTCCATGAGATAAGCACATCTTGTTCCTGAATTTGAATACTGCTCCAGTATGTTTCCAACTCCTAGATACTTTCTAAATTAAAACTTTCTCTTTGACATTAAATAAGAAATAGCTTGAATTAATCTTTTTAATGCTTTAAATTTAAAAAAGCTTTACATTTCATTTTAGTCTATTTTTCTGATAAATCATATGTCTTTAGCTTCTTTTATATCTTTGTAAGTATAAAAAAGAAAAACAAAACAAACCCTAAGGCTTCCACTTCGGCGCAGTGGGGGTTAGTCACAAATGCAGATAATAAAGAATTTCAGTATACATACCCTCACTCTGTTTCTCACTCCCTCACTTTTCCTTTGTCTCATATTTTTTATGTTTATCTGAGGAATTAGTTTCAAGGATCACCTCACTTTAAAAATTCCTGGCTATTGAAGGTTTGGGGTTATACAGTAGAAATGCTATAATTTTTTAATATCAGGTACTTTTATGGATGAGCATCTTTCTAGATGATGCTAGGATCTAAGTTTTATAGTCACTAACCCATTTGTGGTACATTGTTCAATCATTTTATATAGTGTGAACTAAGAAGCTTCATAAAAATAGTATTTATTCTTTGCATTTATAGTAGTAGAACAAGTAAATAATCTTAAAAGTGCTCAGCAATGTTAATTAAATTACAATTTAAAATTAGATTCTGCATTTATTTATTCCATCAATTACTACTGAATGACACTGGATTTCACAGAGAAGAAATCAACTTTTTGTGTTGAAAATCTGTAATAAGCTTTTAAGAAGTGTTCTGGTCTAAGACTGAGGATCTGATGTGTTTTGCAGTGAGTTTCATTTTTACTGTTTTTACAAAAGCTTGCTTCTTCTCATAATATGCAGCTTCATTAATAAATGTTGGATAGACTGTGCAGTCTCCTTTATATGCAATTACTTCTCCATCAAGAGTCAAAAATAGAGGATCACCATTGTTCAGTGGCTGCCAGTCTTGATCCTTAGAGAGAGAAAATAAATAGAATATATTTACTTTCAAGTTCTTGGATATTTCATGTGATTTCTAAGTTTATGTTCAAAATATTTTCTCTAGTTTAGGGCAAATGCTTTTAAAAGAATTCCTTTTAATCTTCAGTATGTAATTTCAGGTTTCTGGCCCTTGTTTTCAGGCTCCTATGGAATACACTGGTAAAGGTGAACTAAAATGAAACTGCATATGCTCACAATTGATTAAAAACAGACTCTCATTTTAGAATTAAAAATTAGATTTATATTTTGGAATATAAGCTATTCTAGTGCCTGTTTCTTTTCAGTTTTAAGCTCAAAAGTGATGTTAGATTAAGTGATTCCCAAGTCAGTTACTGAAATACTGTATGACCTTAGTGACAGAATCCATTGGCAATACTGTGACTTTAAATATTCACTATTAAAATATGCTACAATGTAGCAGAAGCAACACAGGAATACTTACAAAATGTCACAAGTGGAAACTATTTCAGAATTTACCTGCAGTTTAGGGTGAATAATAGCAATAACTTCATCATTCTTATTCCTAGGATAATCTACTTTCTCCATTATTTTAAAAACCTCAATTGTACATGGTGGAAATTCCTTTCCTAGAAAGAATAAATGTAATTGAATGTCAGAATGAACAGCTGCCTGTTGAAAAGAACAATGCATTACTTAATCTCTTTAGAACGGCTTAAATCATGAGGTTGTACCTTGCCAAAGCTTACATACTAGTGACTAGCTCATGTATCACAAAAATGTCTAGCTCCAGATTTTTTGTCCCCTTGAAGTGAAGTTGCACGTACTGTAGCATAGCTCAGACCTAAATTTAGTGCTGAAATGTGACTTTTCATTGTATACTTAAAAAGACATATTTTGTAGATGAAGAAATCGATGAAAGGCCTGTGTTTGACAGTGCTGCACAACACAGAATGGTATTGATGCTATTTAACCTTTACCACTCCAGCACAGTAATGGAGATTCTGACATGCATAACTATATTATTTTCCTTCTACTTCCAAAAAAAGCTCACTGACAAAATGTGCTCTAAAAGAATTTTAAACACTTATTTTTGTTAGTATGTATTTTAGATAGTACAAGGTAAAACAAAGATAACAATGCACAGAAGGCATGTAAATGAAACACTTCTTTCTTAGTATTAATTTAATTACGTTCTCCATGTACATACTACTATACAAATATTGTTACTAGTATTTCCGATTCTCAAAGCAACTGGAAGATTAAGATCAAGTTATACATACTGAACCTTCAGAAAGAGGAAATATCCTTAAAGCTGCCCAAAGGAGCTCTACAGGAATTCTGACTTTCTGATGCCACACTTAGGTGCTCTAGAGAAGAGTCCTTCCTCTGCCCCCTTTTACCTGTTTAACACTAAAATGTTGTACCCCAACCTATTTTTTTAAATATTCTCCTGAAATAATCCACTAGAGAGGCTATATTCTCTCATTACTTACTCTACCTGCATTAAAAAGTTGCACAAAATCAAGGCCATGTTTGACAATCTTCCTCATTTTGTCCAAAGTATCAGCTCTAAGGACACCGTGTGGCTGGGGACCCACCTCCACACCTGTTTGCAGATGAGGGAGATTATTAATATAGCCATGATACATCACATGCTTAGATTATACAGCAAAAATAGATGTCTGAGGAATTTAAGAGGAATTGTAAATGACAGAGTTATGTGATTTTTCAGGCAAGCAGAACATTTAGCTCACCAGTCAGGATCAGTTTAGAGCCATATGTACATTTTTGTGTGCTACTAGGATAAGAGAAAGGGTCACTATATATATAAAAATTTATCTTATTTTTTCCCCCATCCTGTCTTTCCATGCTGCATTTTAGAGAACTCATTGTTTAATATAAAAACTAAGCTAATGATTTTTTTTTTCCCCTATGGTTATGGTTTTGATTCCATGTGTGAAAAAGTTACCCACTTCCATGCAGAACATGATTTCCCTCTTCCTTTATCACATCTTTTTTTCCTCTTCTTGGCTAACAATCAGTGTTTCAGCCAAGGCTTATTTAGAGGATGTAAACATTTCTTTTCTGAAGATGTTACTTCTTCCTTATCCTCATATTATAAATATTTTCTGCAAACAGTAGGTTAACTGAGTTTAAGCATTTCCATCTGGCTTCTGTATTTTGTAAGCCATGTATAAATCAGAACTCTTAAGAAGAGGAGATAATCGTATACATTAGATTTGGTAAATATATTGTCAAACAAATAACTACTGGTGATCAGAACGCTCTGCATAACAATGAAATGAACAGATCTGGAAACAGGCAGATTTTAAAGTCATTTAGAGTGGGTTAAAATAGTCTTTATTTTTCATATTTACCAACAGGATGTTTTGCTACAGATCGAGTTGTTGCATATTTCAAGCTTGGATGTTCAATCAGCAAAACAGGACAGTGTTCTGGAGCCAAAGCGTTCTGTGGAGATTGTTTAAACATTTTTGTTATGCAAATATTTTAAGATGTTGTGCCACAAAAGATTACTGATGCAGAAGTGATTTACACAATGTCTTCAATATGTTGCCTTTATTTTATGGCTCTCAAAGAAGTAGGACATCTTTAGAAAACATACAAAGCTGTGTTTGTTGGTCTCCTTTCCATTAACTCATGCCAGGCATGCTCCACTGAACTTTGCTGTCTCCTAATATAACTGAACACAGTTCTAGTCTTAAATTACTAACAGGAAGAAAAATCATCAGTGTTTCAAAACTCAGAATCAAAATACCATAAAGCAGATTCCAAGTATTTTTTGGTGTTAAGACTTAGATTTTCTTATGGGGACACAGATTATGAATTAAGCCTTATTTTAACCTTTTTTTGACATAGAACCCTATTTCAGAACTCTCCTGATTACTGCCTACCATTGCTCTTCATATAAGTTTAGTCATAAGCTTTCTATGTCTTCAAATATTTTATAAACATTTCAATGGGATGCATGTAATGAGAAAAAAAAAAAATCAAATGCTAAAATATATCTTGTTTCTAAGGAGGAAAAAAAAAAAAGTTCAAGTTCCACACTGTTGGCTTAAGCTTGATTTCATGAGGCATTGTCTAGGTCACTAGTACTCCAACCAGACTTAAGCCAGCACTTTTGCAAACCTCACTCTACCAATACTTATCAGGGAACATTTGTCATTACCTAGTTCCATTATTTTTTCCATGTCTTTATTTAATAAAATTAATGCTTAACTATTTAGCATGTATGACCCAAATTTATCCAAGTTCCTGACAGATCACTGTGAAAGCAGATTAAATTACATTCATTTTCATAGATGTTATTCTAAGCATTCCTCTTTGCCCATCAGTCTTACTAACACTCATTTTAAGACATGAAGATTATGATGAGTTCAAATTTGAATTACCTGATATTATAATCAAATTATTAATTATCTCTGATTAAAAAAGCTCACCCTACGAGTGATTAAACATTTTAAACAGTTTTGCAGAATAAAAAATAGTATATTTAAAGAAACTACAAAATAATATCTAGTAATACATTACAACTAATAATCTATTTTAATAGTTTATTTAAATTAGTTTTACCTTGATATAATGAAACATTTGAATTGTAAAGTCATCCCTGGAGTTTTCAAGAATAAGGGTACCACCCATGTTAGAAGTGGTGTTGTGAAGGTCAAAAATAAGGTCATACGCATCATCACTACCTTTTGGACCAAATATATGATTGATTTCCTGAGCCCTTCTCACTTCATATGGAATATCTTCCACCACTGTCCTGCTGTTAATATCAGTACAAAGAAATTAGTAAACTCATTCCATGGCTTTACAGACAACAAAATATGTATAATCTTTCTTTTTACTTTAATTCTATAATTGACTGGAGGTGAAATCACCTATTTAATTACCAGATTGTTAAAACTTCATGAATTTGTGCTTGAAAAATGCAAGCATGATGGTTAAAGAGGTCTTATTATTATGTACGTTGTGCAGAAGGTAGTAAGAATTTTTCAATCTGATTTTAGCTGGAGACTATTTACTTCTTTCTTATTTCTTTAAATACCAAAATTTCCCCCCATGCAGAAAACTAACTCAAAATTTGTAACAGCTTAAACCACTTTCAAGACTGGATCGACCTCCTTCTGACAACGGCATCCAGATGCCCTTTTACATTGGACATCACTCCAAAGTGGTGTCATTTGTAATTTGCTTTATTTCTGATCAGACTTTAACAGTCTATTGTTTTGAGCCCTCCTGATTTTGCTGCTTCAAATCTATTCCTCCAAAGTTTTAGTACTTGTAATCTCAGGTGACTATGTCTGTACTACACTAAAAAAAATTGGGCGTTGCCTAAGGAAAGGTCTGAGATCTTCCTGTTGGTATAAGGGCTCTATAGGAAGCAGATGTGTGACACAAAGATTATCTATCTTGCATTATTAACAAAGCTGCTGTAGGTTCAGACTTGTTTCTCATAGACAGTAAATCTGGTTTTAATGACAGGCTTGGGATGCTACCCAAGTCCAATATAGACACACCTAGTATCTTTTGCACTAAATTTAGTTTTCTTTCTCAGTACAGCTCAAGTTCAACTAATATTTTAGTTTTGTAAGATATGCTGGTATTAAATTGCATAAAGAAAGCTTTGTTAAATGCTAATAAAACACTTTATTAACTGCATGGACATTTAAGCATTAGAAGAGCTTGCGGAGAAAAATTATGGGATCACCACTGCTGAAGTATTAGAAATGGCAAGACATAATCTATCAGAAATGTCTACATGCAGTTGATCTACTGGTGGGACATGAGGTGGATTAGAATTTTTATGTGAGCCCCTCAAGTTCCTGTTTCTATTTTTATGATTCTATATATCACATCATTTACCTTTGTATTCTTTAGTTCTGTCTTTGAAATTCAAGGTCTCTTCACGTAAGACTTAAATTAATACTTTTTATCAAAGCCAATAGGAATTCCACCATCACTTTCAGTAGTATCAGGATTTTGCTCTCCTTTTATTTATTTTGTAAAATCATTTGTAATATTGAAGGGTCTACACTTAAAGGGGTCATGTGAAGGTATTCAAGCCAGCAGCACTGTAACAGGACTGGGCAACTTAATGGGATTTACTGAGGAATATTAGTTTAAAAATGAAGACAACCTGCAGGTGTCTTAATCTGCTATTTTTTCAAGTGTTCTATGTTCAAAGCAGCTGAAAACAAACAAACCCCCTTTTTCTTCATGTGTTTGGTCTAAGTAAGCGATTAAAAGAATGGCCTCAACACTTAGGTATTAAAAAGCCTGTTTATCTTATATATGATAATAAAAAACAAAATTCTAAGATGAAAAGCCAGGTGAAAAGATGTACAGGAATAATCACGCTTACAAAATATATGTGATACATATTTCTTTCAGTGATAGTCACCTTTACCATTAAGACCCTTCTGAAACATAATTACCTATTTAGCATGCAGCTATACCAAGCATAAGTACATCCCTGTCTCAAAAGCAGAGAAACATAAAATCCCATTAAAAATGTAAAATCAATTACTATTTTAGAGTAATTATAGATTCTATTTCTTCTAAAATAATGAGTCAGTTAAATTATTGAGACTTTTTTTGCTATCATTTTGCCATAGAATACATCATTTCTAACTTAGCTAATTTTGAGTTTTCATCTTTTACTGTATATAAGTGAAATTAAATACACTTCCCTGATTTGTATGCTATTCTCTCAGCTATTTAATGTCTACTTTCAAATTGCTTTTATCTGCTGTTTTCCTGCAAATACAATTGTATTCAGAAGAGCTCCAAAGCTGAATTGCACAAGAAGACATAAGAAATAATGACTTTGCAACTTAGAACAGCAATAGTCAAGTTTACACAAATATAGCTAATCTAATACTAATTTTAAATGCTGTTTTTAAGATTATGTGTTGGTTTGAGACTCATTCCACTAGCAATAGTTTTAAAAAGAATCTGTTAACATGCATGCAATTTGTTCTTTTTGGGTTAAAGGTCAGTAATTTCAGTTATGTGACTGCACAGTTAAAATAGTAGTGGAACTTCTGTTAACATTTTAATCTGGAAAGGAAGCTCCTTACAATTTTAAAAGACAGAAAAGTAAAACAACAGAAAGTACAACTATTCTTACCCAAGATTATCTGGGTCAAAAACACGGTTCAGATCACAGTCAATGTATCTAGTACACTTCTTCACAGCTCTTGGGTTGGTAAGAAATGGTTTCACTTCCATTCCTGTTCTTTGAATCTCAGCTCCATTCTCTTGCCAGTGCTTGACCAAAAATACCCCTGATAACTCATTGCCATGAGTTCCCCCGAAGACAGCAACCCGTCTTACCGGAGGTTTATCAACAACAGAAGAGGAAGTCATGCTTTGCAGCAGCTCTAAGAATTGCTGAAAGCAAAACAGAAAATAATGATGAAGTAAAACTTTTGTCTCAAAAAAAAAAATTATTTCTTTTTACTCTCTGAAATAGGAATTTCTTTAAGCCTGTTTAGGTCAGATGTGAATGAAAGTGAATTAACATTTCTCTAACAGTTTTAGACTCCTGTTGTGAGGCGGGGAGTTGCTAACCTGACACTCCTCCCTCCTGAGGAGCCCTCCCCTTCATTTACCATATTTAGTGATATCTCCAAGACTGGTAATGGTACTGTGACACAGTTCAAAAGTTAACTTCTCCAGGCAATCTCTATTAATACATGATATATAGGTAAATGTTGTACTAATGACAGTATAAAAAGGCTTCTTAAAATGTAAACTTTAATAATGCACTTAAATATCTCAGACATTTTTGCATTCCAAAGTAGCTGTAACAAGTATACTCATGTTATGTTTGAAGTTACATAAACACTACAGTATACAAGGGCAGAATGATTTAAAGTGAGCAAAACCAGTAAAATATGAATCATATCTGAGCTCCAGATCAACACATAATGCTGAAACAAGTACTTTCATCTAAAAAAACAAGAACAGTCGAGTTCCTCAAAGCAGGTTGTTGCTTGTATAACCTTTTTTGTTTTCTAGTATCTGAAGAACAGTGATTAGAAGGAACACTAGCTGAAATTAAAGTGCAATTTATCCACGACTGACTTATCAAGTATTCCTGGCTCTAGTTCTATCTTGGGATCTGCTAACGCAGACCTCTAACACATTGAAACAACTCCGTCAGTGACGACCCTTCTAACTTCTACAGTCTCTTATTAAAAAGGAAACAGATATAGATCACAATGAGACAATAGCTGTGTCCTCCCTCCAAAAAAATCTCAGTGAACAACTTGACTTCTTCCAATTCCAAAAGCATTCAGATAGGCTCCTGAAACGTAAGCCAAAAAGCAAAACATTTAGAATAAAAGGTCTTAATAACAGAAAATAAGTTTTACTTCAGTAAATGATAGAAGCATTTGCAATTAGTATCCGACACATGATATAAATATAAAAAATGTTGCATTGCAAGGGAATAAAGAATGTGTACTGAAGAATTCCTTTTTATTATGATTATACTCCAGTAACAGAGAGACTATTTGTCCAGTGCCTGGAAGAAGCTTTACAACCCAGGCTGATAGACTGTAGGTCTGCAAAAAAAAAGCTAAACATAGGACTTATCTAGACAAGTTCTGCCAGGAATATATTTCCTACAAAAGTTGCTCTCTATGTTTCAGCTTATGAATACAGATTTGCTGAACCTTACAGTGAGTTAATACAAAGCGACTGTTTACTTAAACACTCAACTGTATTACTGCTCTACTTAGAAGCTGCCAGATATTTAATCATAGTAAGTAATTTATTAAACAAAGCAGTAAAGTTGTATTTTCCAGCACTGGACAGTCTGTTCTGTCCTTTGACCCCAGTCTCTTCAGCAGTGGTGCCAAAATGGCTATTTACGCACTGCTTGAAAAAATGACTCGCGCTCTGAATCTTGGTTTGCTGCATTTAAACACCACAGGAGTTTGAAGAGTAAACGGCAAAATGCAAACATGCAGTGGTATTATATATAGTTTATCTTTGATTGCTGGAGGTAGGGTAATGGTTGTAATTCCTTGCAAAATGCTGAATGAAATACAGAGGTTGTTTGTGCACTTACCTCATTTAACATGCAAGAAGTTTGTCTCCTAAGAAGAGCTTTCTTAGGACAGATACAGTGCATTTCCAAACATGAGGTTAGGAACTAAAGCCATGGGGTGAGGCTTCTTTTATACCCTTAGAGCACATTAACTTCCAAACAGCTTTTAACTCCTGGGCTCCCAGGACATTAAAATCACCCGTGAATTCGTGGCATAAATGCACACGCTTGAAAAATTTTCACTCAGAATTCTGAGTTAAACACCGGGACCAATCCCTTATTCCTGTGCTTTACCAATACTTACACTCTGAAAAATTATGTAGGATCGTGTTTAGTTTATTAAAAATTCAGATTGTTTTTATGTACTACATACAATACCTGATTGCGCATCTGAAAGCTTAGAACGTGTGCCATGAGCTGGAAAAACATACACAGTAATAAAAGGTAAAGGGAATGAAGCCTGGCTATCAGTGCCACAAAGG
>NW_010324282.1:0-5229 GCF_000700745.2 Antrostomus carolinensis
AGCAATGGCACTGGGTGTCACTCATTGACATGTTTTATTATTACTATTATTGTTATCATTATTATTTTAATATCATTATTATTTTAAGTTTTATTTTATATCAGTGATTAAATTGTTTTTCTCTCACCCTACGAGTCTCCTTCCCCTTGCCCCCCAACTCTCTCCCCTCTCCCCTGGGTGGGGGCAGTGAGCGAGTGGCTGTGTTGGCTGCCCGCCCGGCAAGCAGCACAGGTCAGAGCCCCTCCTGCGTATGCTCTCAGCAAAAGGAGGTTTCGCAGCAGTTTGGGTAAGGCTGAGCCTGAGGTAACAGCTCTTCTATGAAGCCATTTAGATGATGGCGCTGAAGCCCAGCTAATGTGCTGTACAGTGCTGAGAGCCTGAGAAGAGCCAGACTGTGTCAGGCTGGAAAAGGCCAAGGACAGGTCGTTTTAATGATGTTACTGCACTTCCCAGCTCAGCAGCAGTTTGTGCCTTTCCAAATGCCTTTGAGGAAGCCATGCGGAGGTGGAAGATGAGGGGTACCAGCACTGTGGATGTGTGTCTGCCTTAGCCAGCTCTGCCCCTAACACTGTGACGTGGTGGTCCAGCCACCCAGCAGACAGGAAACCACAATAATCACATTGTTAAACACCTGATGACGAAGGGGGATAATTTTTTACAATTAGCAGCCAGCTTCTAGGCCCCTCCCTGTGTTTTGCTCTGTTAGTAATCCAGCAGCTTTTAGCCATCTCCATAAATAGGGCAGGAACAGGAAAGCAACTAGGGCCTTCTCAGAGGTGAGGCTGGGTGTGCTGTCGTGGCTCTCAGCCTGTCGTGGTTGAGCTGGATGCCAAGGCAGGGGTATGCAGGCTGTTTGGTTTCTTAGCACTTGAGAGATGTCTCTCGAGCGAACCAGCAGAAACAGGAGCATGATTTGGACACCAGATTGAGCGAACAGGATCAAGGACTGAAGCAAAGGTGAAAATGCCATTCCCTATCACCAGGTGGGTGTGTCTGACAGAACATGGCAACCCATTTGCCCCCAGTACTGTGGGATTTAGCAGTGGCTGTAACTTTTTCTAAAGTCAAAGCAGCAGAGAACTCCTGGACACATAGGCAGGACAGTGATAACCTTTCCTTCTAAAGCCTGTACTTCTCGTGGATAGAAAAATGCTCCTCACTTCTACAGCCCCCTGTGTAGGAGCCACGTACAAGTCCATTTGTATGGGAATCTACCTGAGCGTATCACCTCGTGGGAGAACAAAGCACTTTAGAGAGGATACCTGTTTTTCTTCCATGTCTGTGTCATATTTCTGGATCCAGTTCACAATTTCTGTCTCCACTCTGCAGTTCCTCTGAAACACAAAACAAGATAAGTTCCTTGCAGGCACCTGAAGCCTGGTAAAAAGTAGCCTGAGTTAGAAAACAATGTAGCTTTGAGCTCCAGTATCATTATATTTTAATATAACAACTTCTTGTGGCAAGCTTCCTTCAGCTGACACATTTTTTGTTTGCCCTGGTTTGGTGATTCTCATGGGACATTCCCTGAGGCCAAAAGGGCTTTACTGGGTTTACAGCATGGAGCTGGGTGAGGGCTGAGGGTTGAAACGCATCTGAAAAGTGCATTCTGCAGTAGGAAATAAAAATGTCTGCAGGAATGTGGCAAGTCATCGACAAACTGAGGCAAACACCCTGAAATTGAAGCAATAGAGAAGTGCTAAACATGAAAGCAGGATAGAAAGTGCTCAAAAGATGGAGCCTTTAAAAAAAAGCAGATATTTCTAGCTGTGAAGCAGTTTAACGGTGGCTGTACTGTGGTGTAACCAGGTATGGGCAGTTCACCTCAAGCTGCTCTCTCTGTGCTCTGTGGAATCATTAACATCAGCTAGAGCTCATCACAAGTGCCATGCAGTTTCCTGTATGACACTGAACCAGGATGTCCCAAAGGCTCCCAGGGCCATCATGAGGTCAGACCTCAGCTATTTAGACCACAAGTAAAACCTCGGGCCACCCAGGGCTAGAAGATGGGGGAAAGAGACCTCTGGGGTCAGTCCATCTTTGCCTGAGTATTAGAATGTACTCAACTCAAATATACTCAACAAATACTGCAGGGACCTGCAGTTCAGGAGGAACTGCCTGGTAAAGCCCCTCCATTAAAGGAGGTTTAAGTAGGTGAATTTGGGATTTTGTTCTGCGGCTCTAACTTGCATTTGATGCTTGGTCAGTGCCCAGCCCTGCTGCCACTCTGCTCTAAATCGCCCAGTGCAAGAGTGAGAGATGCCCCACGCCCCGTGTGTGCTGTCCTGCCTGTGGGAGGCCAGTGCTTGTTTGGAGTAAATCCCAGTAGGAGCAAAATGAGGGGAAAAAAATGCTCTTTTTTCCAGTTCTAGATTCTCTGTGCCCTGTGTCACCAGCACACTTCGCTCAGGGCAGAGCTGTTGATGCGGGGGCCTGAGCCTCCCTGCTGCTCCTGTTTCCTCCTTCTGCATCTGCTCAGCACTGGGATAAAACACTTTTTCCCTTCATCCAACTCAACCCGACTCCTTGGCTTGTGTCTTCAGCAAAGTGCCAGACAGAGTAGGAACTGCTTCACTCTCAAGATCAGCTGCACCGAATACTCCAGTCAGTTCTAAAAGATGGCTTTATATGCAGCCAGCATTGTGTTTGCTCTGCTTACCCCGCACCAGATCCCTTCTCTACGTATTCCTGGCCTGTTTTGCTGCTCGGCACTCTGACTAGAGCACAACCTCTCTAGCATGCAGAGTCACAGCACTGCGTAGAGGTGTTTTCAGAGCTCAGGCAGCAGGAGGACCTGTGAGCAGGCTACTTCCCTGCTGTCGCTGCAGGGTTGTTTTCCACTGGACTCAGCAGAGCATGAGGACAGAGCAGGTACACTCTGACAACCAGCATGTGCATCCTGCCAGGAACTAGCAGGAACCAAATAATTACCTGCAGCAGCCAGAGCTGACAGCACCACAAAAGGTTTTAAAGCTCCTGTTCTAGAGCTCTCCTCCTGTTTACCTTTCTGAGAGCCAGCTCTGATGCTCGATGCTCCAGTACAAGGGTATGGAGCTGATTTCCCAGCTCCTGAATGTCCTGCTGTAGCCTGGCACACCTCGCCCAGGAGGCTTGTCGCTCCTCTTTTTGCTGTATTTCTCCTTCCTCCTTGATCTGCTGGATGCCAGCCTTGCAATCTTGGGTCAGATCTTGTATGCTGGTTTTGAGGTTTTTGATGGCATTGTCCTTCTTCTGAATCTAGATGGAGAAAAGAAGAGGAAGAAATACCATGGAGACATGCCGGTGAGGCACGAGGTGGGCAGGAGAAGCAAGACAGCCTTGCAAAGGTGGAGATCTAGGAAGAGACCCTGCTGCTCTGGTAGGGACAGGGACCTGCCACTGCTGGCTGAGGGAACAGTTGGTGCTTTAGAAACCTGTGGAGCGAGCCCTGTGTCTCCCTCAAGCTTTGGATTAGGCTGAGTGACTGTCTGGGGGACACAGCTCAGTGCGCTGCCTGCGAGAGAAATCCTCGCAGTGAAACAGATTTATTCACGATGCCTTGGACAAGCTGCCAACCTGCACATAAAAATCCCGTGTGTCTCCATCCACAGGTCTCCAAGGAGTGGAGGGAATGGGGAGAGCAGGCCCTTGTCTCTGTTAGCACCATTCAGTGCAGCGAGCACATGACAAAACCTTCTCCTCTGACCCCTCTTGCGGGAAGGAGGAAGAAAAGCATATGGATAAAACAAAGGATTGCTTGTCAGGAGTGCAGGGGCTTGGATGCTGGCACAGCCTGTGGACTCACAGAAAGAGCCTGTGAAATGCCCGTGCCTTTGTCTGTGCCTTCACTGAAAAAAATTAATTCATATAATCACATATTAATGACAAATGCTCTAAGGCAGCCAGTATTACAGAGCTGGAAGTCTGAGAAATGTTGGTTTTAAGCAAGAGTGAAGGCAGAACAGATATTAAAAATGGATTTTAATCAGAGCAATCTCTGCCTGGAATGACTTTTCATCATTTCATCAGCAGTGAACGAAGCCTCGTGCTGGCAGCTGACATTGTAGCCCTGACAAAATGCTCCTGCAGCAATTTGTGCCTGTCCTGTAGCTCCTTTTTAAACTCAGGAACTTGTGTCGTTCAAGTTGGCCTGTGAAAACAGGTTCAAAACATATCAAATTCAAGTTTTTTTAAAAAAAAATCAAGCATGCAATAAAGCGGGGTTTTTCTCATTATATTTTACAATGAAAATAGTATCTTTAAATTTAGGATCTGGTTTTGAAATCATTTCTGGAACTTCCTCTTTAGGATCTGCAAGAAAGGGATCAGTTTTTAGCTTACTAAAGCTCTGCTTCAGTAACGCTTTGTTGGAAAACAGGTTCCCACAATATCCTACCTCCTCCTCTTGAGTCCGGATTGCTGCTGCCAGTTCTGCCTGGAAAGCTCTGATTGCTTCTGTGTTTTTCTTAATCCGGAGGGAGATGTCTTCCATGAACTTAATCCTCTCTTCCTCTTCCATGGGACTAGTCAGGAATCTCTCAAGCATGAAACTCCTGAACTCCCCAAAGGCTTTGATAAAGGCTTCAGCTGGTGACTCTCTCGCCCGGGCTTTGCATTTCAGAGCCTGGCAAAGCGCAGGGTTGGCCAGCATGAGTCTCAGGACATTTCTAACAGAACATTTCAGACGTTGCTCTAACAAGCAGAGACAGCCCCGCTGTTCCTCATCTCTCCTGGTGTCCCCTTCAGAGCTGGCAAGCAGGTGCTCCAGTTCCTTCGAAAGCTTTTGGAGCTTGATCAGGCTGTTTGTGATCTCAGGTCCCAGCAGATCACCAAAACTGTCCAGCGAGTCGATAATACGTGGGATTAAACTGGTCAGCTCCAGCTTGGCAATTGTCTCATCCAAGACAGTCACGATTCTCTCTGTCTCCATGCTGTTGGGTTCTAACTGACGTGGATCCAAGATCTTCATGGAAGGCAGGGATGGCAGCTCTGCAGTCCCTAGAGGTGTGTGGAGAGGGGCTGGCGGGTCCCTGGGGCCACCCTGGAGGGAAGAGCAGGGCTCCTGGTGGGACACAGGCACCTCCATCCTTCCCAGCCTTGCGCTGCCAGGGGGACGAGGTGGGAGAGGGGAGCTGGGTGCCCGCAGGGGCTGCGCTGGTGGGGACAAGGGGGCAGGAAGGGGCAGTGAGGGGGCCGAGGTGTCTGGCCGTGAGAGTGAAGGGTCCCCTCGGTGCGGGGCTGGGGACAGCGCGG
>NW_010324283.1:0-10798 GCF_000700745.2 Antrostomus carolinensis
GGCAGGTGAGGGCTGGGGATGTGGAGGGGCCGGGCCGGGCCGTGACCAGGCCCCGCAAACCCCCTGCGCGTCTGCGGAGCGGCCCCGCCCCACCGCCCGGGGGAAGGCGGGGAGGGCCCATCCCCGCAGGGCTCGGACTGTGCCCCGGAACGGGACAGAGCGGAGCCCCGCTTCCCCAGGGCTCGGGGGAGGATTGCGGAGTCGGAGGATGCTCAATCACACTTGAGACCGATAGTTGTGCTTATTAATTAAGTCACGAATAAAGCAGTTGTGGTGAGGGCTGACAGCAGCGCAGTGCTGCGTGCTCAGAGATCTGGTTTATTAGTGGACAGGTTGATCTCAAAGGTTTTTTCCAACCAAACGATTCCATGATTCCATTTACAGGCCTCTCTTCATTGTGTTTTCCTTCTTTCAGGCTGCAGCAAAATACACGTAAACATCTCATGAGCCTACACGGAACTCGTCAGATCAACGTGACAAGCTCCAGCTCCCAAGTTTCGATTCAGTGAGTTTTCATAAGCCTTAGTGTGTGATCCTGGATGCTGCTGTACTTGGCTGCTAGTTCCCCTGGATTGAAATCTGGAGATTGAGGGGTTTTGCCAGTTTGTTTGTATCCTGGGTTTGTTGATCGGATCGCCCTGTCTCAGAGGCCTCCTTCACGCTTTGTTTTGCTGCTGCACACGCACAGACACGCACCTGCCCTGTATCTGCATTCGTGTGACAGCCCTGGCAACCGTCGGGCTTGCAGGAGGTGTCTGGGAGCAAACAACATCAACAGCCTCACCCTGCTGGCACTTCAGCCCCTGCATACACACAGAACAGAGTCCCCCACCCAGGGAATTGTTTAGAAATGGAGTTCAGTGACGATTCAGGACAGACTGTGACAATTGGGCAGTTCTTCCCCAGCCACCTGGATCCCCTCCTGCTCCCACCATGGTTCCTCTCCTGACCACCCCACCTCACGCTTTCCCCACAGGCTCTTCCCTGCATCCCAGAATGTGTCTCGTGCCTGCTAGGCAGTGTCCCGTCAGTCTGTACGGTTATGGTGACCTGCTGGGATGGGTGTCACCCCCAGACCTCGGGGCTGGTGGCTCTGCAGTGACAGCCCTGGCAGGGGCTGTGGCAGAGGCTCTGTTTCTCTGGCTGGGTCACTTGGGTCCTCCCTTCCCTGACCCACTGTGCTCCTTTTTTTGGACATAACCTGAGAGGAGGAATTACCCCCCACCCCACAAATGCCCTGGGCATACCAGGGCCCAAGGGCAATTTTGAAGCAGTGCAGATAATGACCCAAGAAATTAGCATTTGGACCAGGTATCAGGATGGTGGTGTTAGGAGGGGCAGCTCGTGAAGCTGCTGATGGCAGCCTGCACCAGTCTGTGTAGCAGGAAGAATTGCCTAGACTCTTTTTAGTGTTTTCCAGCAATCTGTTTCCAGCAGTGCCATTATAAAGATTTTAAAAGTTTATGATATAGCCCAGCTTAGAGTGAAATGGTCACTAAATGTTCCTAAAGAATAAAGAAATATTTAAAAAACTATTGTGAATTTTTTCCCTGCACTTTTATTGACAACTAATGCGGTTTATGGCAAGTGAAATGCAGATATGTTTACTGATCCAATTAAACTGAAAAAAATGGGAAATATTACCTGTCTCTTAAAGCAATGATGGGAACTGTAACAGAAGCCAAACACTCTAGTGTTCAATACGCTCTTTCTGCAGTAATGCTTCCTGGTTTCTGCTCAGTGGCTGGCTGCTGTAAGTTAAACGTGCTTCTGTCATGTTTTCTTTCTAAACTAGTCCAGCTTCTTTATTTTCCTTTAAACAAAACTTTATTTATTTTTTTATTTGACCTTATTTGTACAAGTGAAACCTCCAAAACTTCACTGACAATGGTTTCACTGCGTTCTGTTCCGGGTTTTGTTTTGCTACACCTTATCCTGACGGCTCTGGTTTTGAAGCTGTGTACGCTAATGCAAACTGAGACTGATCTGCCAGCACCCACAGTGCTGTAGCTCGTTAAAGACAGGGTAAAAGCTGCTCGTTAAGGTGTCATAACACCTGTTTGCAACCGTTCTTGTTATGGGTGTTATCTCTCTTTTATGCTTTGTGTTACCACTGCTGAGTTCTGCAGTTCTTACAGGCACTGAGGGAGCCCCAGGCAGAGAACCGAGCCGTTGTCTCCCGAGGCACTGTGACCAGGTTGTCAGTGTGTCCTGCTGATGCGCTGGCCGGGGAGGTTTGGGTGTGTACACAGGCTGAGGCTGCAGCCCCACAAAGCAGTTGTCTCCGCTCTCACATCCCAGGTACACAGCACCATCTCCTTACGTCACCTTGCTCATCAGCAGCAACAGTCTTGTGCTGTCACACTGAACTGCATCAAGGGGATTAATGAGGCTGAAAAAAGCACTTTTGTGGGTTGTTTTTTTTTTTTTTCTGGGTAATATTTCACCAGGGCTAGTTCCCTCACCTAGTTTCTTCTGATTATCTGTGGATTCAAATGTTTGCAATGCATGGAGCAGAGTGCTACAGCGGTGGAGGAAACCAGTTGGGGAAGGTGCTCAGAATTGGAAAGAAGTGACATTTGGGCAGCGATGCTGGTTTGAATGCATGCCAAGTAGGGCTTTGGGGTCTTTGCTATGTGGCTGGTTTGTGTGGTTTGGGTTAACTTCTCCCCAAGAACCAGCTGCTGTATTCCAACTCTACTCTCTACCCACAGAAAGCAGCATCAAAGCTGCAACGAGTACTTGCAAGAATTTCTAAGGTCATTTTAAAACCAGCATCCACCTGCCTCTTGGGCTGAAACTTTCCGTATTGATCAAACCTAAGTGGAATGAAACGCTTTATCGTACAGCAGAGTATTTTAGTACACCAAAACCAGTAAGGAGGAAATGTAATTCTCTGTAAGGCATGTGGTTTGCTCCCCTTTTCACAGACACCCTCCTGAGGAGGACGTTATCCATCTGTGACCACGGCGAGGTTCTGGTGACGGTGTCCAGGAAATAGTTTCCACGTGGCTGTAGCAATACCAGCATCTGATGGGTTGCACCTTCCTTACTCAAGTCAGATTGGACACATGAGAAAGACCACAGCAGAATTCCTGCTACTCTGGAAATGACAAATGCAGTTTCTACCTGAACATACATTCTTAGTTTGGTGTAACACTGGTCTTCTTATTGAACAGGTATACAAGCAGGGGACAAAAAAGAAAAAGCTTGGTATCTTGCAGCCTTTAATCAATTCACCATCAAACCATCATCTCTTTTGATCCCTTGCTGCAGGCTTAGCTAATAAAAGTGTGTTTGATCATTATATACATGGGGGAACCTGGCTGAGGTTAACTCTGGTTAGCTATTCACGAGTTGCCGCTGCAGAAATAGAATCTGCCCGCTTGTGGATGCTGCTCTGCAATAAAAGTGAATCTTTGTTTCGGGCTGACAGATATGTAAGAGATTGCTTGGTTTATTTTTCAGTAGGAACAATGCTCAATTTTCCTGTGCCAGGAAAAGTCTTGTTCAAATAGACTTTCTTTTCCAAGACCTAAAATGTGATGCTGGATTCCAAAGTTGTGTCTTTCAACACCTTTCTCTTTTACTTTTTGCCTCAAATTCCTCCCGCAGGAATAAAACCAAAGTTAATTAAAAATCAGTAACATTTTGGGTTAACAAAGCAGCAGAGATTTACTTATGCCTTTGACAATTCCATTTCTGTCCAGAAATCTAATTCACATCCAGGGCTGGATGTTTGGTTTCTACATGGGTTTTCATTAGGTAGCTGTATGCACAGCTAGGTTTGCACAACAGCCTTTCAGGAAGAAGATTATAGGAGATAAAAAGGCCCCTTAACGGTGTTTAATCACTATAGCAGTAATTAATGTCTCAGTCCAAATATTACTTTTGACACGTAACAGAGTACTAGTCTGTGCTTGAGCGAGTGCAGCAGCCGTTCTGTAAACCACGGGCGTGATGAAGAAACTCCTGCTGCTGCCGCTCACAGACCCTGGTCTTGCTCACTCCCAGCAAGTATCTCCAGTTCTGTTGCTGGATTTTTCTCCTGTACACGTCCTCCCTCTCCCCTATTCCTCAGTCTCTTCTTTCACTTGGGTCCCTTTGCCCCGAAACTGCAACATGCTCTAGTCACACCCACCCTGGTTTCTGCACTGTTGCTCCTTCTCTCTTTCCCCCCCTCCCTCTCCTCCTCTTTGTCCCATTTAGTCAGTGTTTGGGTCTCACCACGTCAGATTTGAGATTTCCTGGGAAGTTAGGAGGACTTGGGCAGAAGCAGTTCTTGCCAAGCCTCTCCTTGCTGCCTGCCCAGTGAAACACAAGCCCCGCCACTGCGTCCATGAGTTGATGTGGATTTCAGCACACGGTGTGTCCCGGCCCTGCTGTACTCTTGCTTCCTGATCCACCTCTTGTTTGCTCCTGCCCTGCTCTGCTCTGCACTGGAGTTCTGAGGAAAGGGAGCACAGGGGACAAGGGAGCATCTGCGGAAGGACGTCACCCTCCATAATGCAGTGAAACACAAGCCCCGCCACTGCGTCCATGAGTTGATGTGGATTTCAGCACACGGTGTGTCCCGGCCCTGCTGTACTCTTGCTTCCTGATCCACCTCTTGCTCTGCTCTGCCCTGCTCTGCTCTGCACTGGAGTTCTGAGGAAAGGGAGCACAGGGGACAAGGGAGCATCTGCGGAAGGACGTCACCCTCCATAATGGAGCTGTGTGTCCTTCGTCCTGCTGCACAAAGCCTTGCAAAAGGAGCTACTGTCGTCTGAAGAAGTCAACCCTGGCTGCTGCTCATTTCTGGTGATGGAAAGCAAGTTTGTTTTCAATAAACACAACCACGTAGAGATCAGCAATCTGAGAACAAGCACGGCTACAGTCGTGTTTGCAGTCTGCCAGGCAGGCTATTATTTTTCCCATCAGTCTCCTACAGATTTCTGTACAACTCCCAAGGTGAACATAAAGCTGCATGACCTGAATTTATTTGGTTTCCTTGTATTCCTCATCACTAGAATGTTTTAGAACTTCAGACATTAGTTCTTTCTTGAGAAGTGGGAATTGTAGCCACACTTTGCATAGGGAAAAAAACCCAAAAAGACACAAACACTGAATGTCTTTTCTACAAATCATACTAGCAATCTGTGGCTGTACTTGAAATCTTTCCCAGTATTACTCTAGTCTCTCAAAACCAAAAGCTGTCTTTTGTTTTGATCATCAATACAGTCGTTTTCAGAATGAGCTGTATCAAATACGTGTATAGTATTACAAAAGCAACCCTTGGCTGTCAGTTTTAACGTTGGGGGTTTTTTTAAAGCAATGAGCAGATCTTGATTTAAAAAACTGAGCACAGTGTCGAGGCAGGGTTCACTCTTCCTGATAACTAATTGTTCAGAAGTATTGCTGGGCACTTGATTTGAACCTAGCACTAATAGTTTTTCCTGTTTAGCAAGAGTTCTACATATCAGTCATTAGATTTTTAAGCAGTTCTGTAACACACATTTATTCACATTCTTATTTGAGTCATTTCCTAATATGCAGAAAATAGGCAATAATGTGGCTTTTCTTTCTACTCATGTTTTAAGTATAACTCAGTTTTTGAAACCTGCTGTTCAACTAGCACAGCTCTTTTGGGGGGCTGAGGAGGACATGACCGTCAGGGTATGAACACACAACGAAGTCACCTCATCCCGGCGTGTTCTCAGTTTACTTGGACTGGGTTTGTTAAACAAAGACCAACTGTAAGTTTGTGAAATGACCGATTATTTCTGCGCCAGACTTCAGCTTTGGAGACAGATTTCTAGCTGCCAGCTGGTAGGACTCTTTCTTACAGCATTGCAGGAGGGACGATGTCCCTGAGCCTTGTAGATGCCGTGCAGGGTCCCGAGCAGGACGAGGCCGTTGAATTTGCAGTTGGAAGCCTCTCTCATTCACAGGCTGTGCCATGAAAACAATCCTCTCCCTCTTCATCTTTCCGTGGGTTTCTCGACCAGTTAACCCAAATGGGAAAAAACCATTCTCTGTAGCTTTTAGCTAATCTGGAAGCAAAAGTAATTTCCATGGTCATTTTGGAAATGATTAATTCAAGGAAAATGCAGATGCTAGAACTTGTGTAGTTTGTAAAGACAGAAAATAAATTGTGACAACACTGTATGCTGAAATAATTGTGTGTTTCTGTGTGGGTTAGAATGTGTGAAAGGTGCACTGGGCTGCCTGTTCTGAAAATGTGGAATTAGAGGATTTCTGGATTCAGGGTTAACTTTATGTTTTAACTTCACGAGCAGCTTTGAACAGGTTGGAATTTTTTTGAGTGTTCATGAGGGTGAATCGAAATGGATTGAACATATCCTGATTTAAAGTCTTCCTGACGTGGATGAAGAGCTGGCTGTAGAACTTGTTCCAAGATGTGAATTGTTGTGAACTGTAACTACTCTTCATAAAAGCTTTAAGGAAAGGAAAGTTTTTCTGTATGCAGCAATTACATGCAAAATGCATTCTTTTGGGTCTGTTTGGCTGTTTTTTTTTTTTACTCAGACCTGTTCTGATAGCTCAACTAAGGAATTTCTACTCTTGGATGGTGTTTTCCAAACAGCTTACCTCCAGCGTGGCAGTGATTCAGGCTGTAACTCAAGGCATTTGCAATGCCACGAGTGCCCACCAGACCCTCCCGAGTGATGCAGACAGAAACATGAACCATGTAATGGTGTCCATCCTGTAGTGATGATAATGTTAGGGCTCTCATGGGGAAGGCTAGAAGGAAAGAGAAGGCTTGTACAGAGGGAATTATCTTCTTTTAAGAGCAACTTTTATATCTGAGAAACAGGCAGCTCTTGGGGTACATAAGCCCTTCCTCAGGTCTGAAACAGAAGACTGCAGGCTGAGTGCAGCTTAACTGAACCATGTGAATCATAAATTAGATTGAGAGTATTCCAAACCTGTTCCAAACCTGGACTGAGTTTGGTGTTTGCTGGTTCTCTTTCAGATCTGGGGAAAGGTCTGAGACCCCTCTAGCAGTCTGTCTCCTTTTACTGTATGTTTTTTACCTTTAACCCTTTTTCTCCTCCTCACTGCAGGTTATGTTAGTCAATTGCTTGGTGGATTGAAGCTGAAGACAGGCAGTGTTTAACTGTTTGTTACTTAGATCTAAAGCTGGAAGTGAGGCTTTTGTAATATTTTTTTCCTCTTTTTGCTTTTTTTCACTATTTAAATTGAAAGCTTTCAGACAAAATTGATAGATTAGAGGTCTTCCTAGGTTAAAGCCCTGTTTACGTGTCAAAGAGGCTGAGTCCGGATCTACTGCTTCAGCTTTGGAAGGTTCAATATCCTAAAGTCAATATTTAAAAGTGAAGGAGCCAACAAATCAATAGTAGACAGAACTCTAGAGATAATTCTGAAGGCATAAGAATAACCATGCCTTCATGTCTCTTCACACAGCAATGGGATTTCACATGGAACATTAGTTATTAAAAACAAAAAAAAAGGAGCAGTTTAATGTCATACCAGAACCTTAAAGATTCTTCTAATAATAGAATAGTCTTAAGTTTTGCAAGGGTTTGTTTTGGTTTGTTTTCTCCCAAAGCTTGATACTGTAAAGATGACAGTGTCCTTGACAGGATGAGCAAAGAGACTTTTCTACAGTAACTTCTAATGTAGGGTCTGGGTAATCGAGCGACACACAGAAGCAGGTATTTCTAACCTCGGCTTTCTCACAGGTGCCCTGTGTGTTCGTAGCACAGGTTTCTTCATCAGAGTTGTTTCTGTGTAGATACGTTTCCCTGCCTGATGTTTTGCAGTTGCTAGAGGTGGCTTTGCTGTAAATGAGGTAACCTTTCCAATTTGATTGTTAATTAGCAGTGCTGGGGCTAGTGCAGCTCAGCGGGGAATTCCACAAGGGTGAAGCGCACTCAGAGCGCGTCTCAGTGTTCCCTCTCTTAGGGGATGTTCTCTTGTGTCGTGCTCATGCACATGGAGAAATCCTAGTGCAATTTTCATGGCACAGTCACAGAGACACGGAGGAAGTTTGGCCCCTGCCTTCTACAGAAACAGAAGGATCATCCTCCATTAATAGACTGGTAGCTGTTGCTTACTTGTTAATTGAAATTAATTTTATTATCAGTTAATTAATTGATTTATTACTTGAATGTATTCAGTGTATTTATTAATTGAAATACTCCCAGGATGCTTGATGATGATATCAGAATGCATTTTCCCACTCCGCCTGCAGGACCTGGACTCCTAAATGTGTCAGTCAGATGATGTCCAGATCTCTGTCTCCTCTGTGCAGATGTTGTCATGCAGCTGTGAGCCGCGGCACAGCTGGAATCCTGCGCAGGGTGGAGTTCACATTTCACTCAGCTGTGATTTGTGCTCTAATGAGGTACCCAAATCCAGGGGTTTTTCTGAGCATTCGTGTGGTTCCACTGGTGGAAGGTCACCCGTCGTGGTTCCAGCTTGTACCAGTGCCATATGTGAGTGAGCCTTGGTAGCGTATGGAAGGCTCCCTGGAAAGAGACTCTGCTATAAACTGTAGTACAGCAGCTTTGCAAGAGAGCTTAGGATAACACCGTGCTCAATTTATAACTGTACCCATTGCACAGGATAACAATTCATTTCCAACTCCAACTATTCTAAAGATTTTGTTTCCTCTACATTCCCTTTTCAGACTGTGATCCATCAAATAGGTACACACGGATTTTCCAGAAGTCCTTGTTTCTGTAAAGAAAACCTCTTCGCAGTCAGACAAGCCAGGAGTGTTTCCCATCTGTAGAGCAACCTTTTCCCCCAAGTGATCTAGTTGTAAAATCAGGGTTTAATGTTTCTAACAGATACAGAAGGAACCCTTGACTCCATCTGTTTCCTAAATCTATGGTGATATTGTTGTCTTCTAAAGTAAATAACAATTACCTCCAAAACTATATGCTTACCTCCAAAAACTGTACAAAATATTTGAGGTTCATTTTCATAAACCACAGATACAAATAACAAATCAGTAGGGGATTTTTACACAGAGAGATGTGTCATTCGAGCCCACTAGTTTCTGTGCATGTTATGTACTAACGCTTTGCCTAAAATGAAGGGGGGTTTTAGCAAAAATAAAAAATAAAAAAAGAAGAAAAACAAGAGCCTCTTCATATTAGAGCTACATTTTCATCTCCAAGCAAAGCATGTGGTGTCGTTCCTCCGCTGGCCCGCAGGTGGGGAGCGGCACCGCAGGCTCTGCCCGGAGCAAGCACCAACACATCTCCTGCTTCGGCTCCAAAGGCCAGGGAACACGGTCATCTCACCCACCAAAATCTGCACCGTCCTCGTACCGGCGGCTGCTAGTCCTTCCCATGTCCTTCATTGCCATTTAGTCCTTGCCTTTAGCATTATTGCCTTCATTCCCATTTAGTCCTTGTCATTATTATTATTTCCTTCATTCCCATTTAGTCCTTGCCATTTTCCTTGTGCATCTGTGAGATGAGCTGGATCCACAAAATGACCAGGCTGAAAATGAATTTGATCTCTCCACCGCAAGAATAAAGCTCCATTTTCAGGTGGATCAGTTGCCTTATACGGCTTATCACAGAGCTGCCTGAAAGGTGGCCCCATCGTCAAGACGTGGTGGGAATCACTTTCTTCACCCAAAGGGTTCTGAGGCATTGGAAGGGGTTGCCCAGGGCAGTGGTGGAGTCCCCATCCCTGGAGGTGTTCAAGCAACATGTAGATGTGGCACTTCAGGACTTGGTTTAGTGGGCATGAGGGTGTTGGGTTGACAGTTGGACTGGATGATCTTCAAGGTCTTTTCCAACCTGAATGATTCTGTGATTCTATGAACAAGCAGAGACAAGAAGGAGGAAGGTAGGACCACCCATTTGAGCAGCAGCTTGGATTTATGTAGAATAAAATTGATTTTTCTTGAGTGAGTGGGATGGCTGAGAGATGATGTGTCAAAATTTGGTCCTCTGGAACAGGATTTGCAATATGATCCTCTTGTCATGTTCAGCAGCTTTGGAAAATAATTATTATTTGCCTTGAAGGTGTTTATGAACTCAGTTTTAAGACACTTCGAAGAAGCAGCCCGACTTTTCAGGGGACACCTGGGGATTCAGTCTCACTAAGTACAGGCTTGAGCAAAATATCTAAAACTCAAGACAGCTCCCTCAGTTGCACACTTTTGAGAATCTTGACTGTGAAGTTTTAAAATTGTACTTACCAAGCATTAGATATATTTACTGTCACTTAAGATGAGTTCTGGAAGGAGAAGGGAATGGAAATCCTGCACAATTTGGGTAAATTTCAGGCACAGGAAGTGCTTTGTGAGTTACTGAAGTCTGTGAAATTACAAATGATGTTGGTTTCAATTATAACTTTGGAATAGTAGAATACACTGATGCTCTCACAGGAATATTTGGAAATGAAGGGCCCTTGGGTAAGACCAAGGAACTGAAAAGCAAGTGACCTTATTTCTGTGCCTGTTTTCATCGTATTTCCTTTCTGAACTGGGGAGTTTGCCAGTGACCACTGTTAAGATTTGACTCAGTGGCAGCATGCTGGGTGAGAGAATTGTGCAAAGGGGCTTCTCCGTGCGCCAGCCAGCACTGAACTGCTCCAGAGGCAGGTGGACATTTGTTACTCCTGCTCCTTGATGGGACCCCGTTCTCACCTTGGTGGTTTTTGTCCTGCAGGTTCATAATTCAGTACCTAATATCATTTTCATGGAAGGGCATTTCTTCTTCTTTTCCTTTTTTCAATTTTTTTTTCCCCCAGAAGAGCTGCAGTGATGGAGTCCTGGAGCCACACAAGTGTTCAGGCACTTCATTCC
>NW_010324284.1:0-3203 GCF_000700745.2 Antrostomus carolinensis
CAACCCAAACCATTATATGATTCTATGATTGATCAGCCTAAACAGAGAGCTGAACTGCCAGGAAGAAGGAGGAGGACAGAGAACTTCAGACATCTAGTTCAATAAACATGGAGCAGGAGAAGATAAATTAGGTCCCCTGCAGCCCATGGAAGTTCAACAGCGTAGCAGAGACCCACGTGTAGACTATGGAGGACTCCACGCTGGAGAAAAAAGGCTGAGTCCAAGGGCAAGTGTGACTGAAATTGAGACCCCAGAGTTGCTCAATGTCAGACCAGGGCTGGACCCCCAGAGCCAGGGGAGAGGAGATGCACTGGACCAGAGGCCCGTCTGCAGCCCATGGATGTCCCCATGCTGGTGCCGAGAGCTGAGCCCAAAGAGGTCCGTGACTCTTGTCTGTGAAGTTTGTTCTGGAACGTCTTGTTCCTGGACTTCCATGCCGGGAAGAGTGGCAGAGGTGTACTGACTGAACCCCCATTCCCTGTCCCCTGTGCCACTGAGGGAGGAAGGCAGAGAAATGGGGAGCAAAGTGATTTGAGCCCAGGAAGAAGGAAGGGGTGGGGGGAAGGTGTCTTAAGATGTGGTTGCTATGTCTCACTGTGCTACTCAGATGATTAGTAATGATTTTTCTTCCCCAAGTTTGAGTCTGTTTTGCCCGTGACCGTAACTGGTGAGTGAGCCATCCCTGTCCTCATCCTAATCCTGTGCCCCTTTTGTTGTGTCTCCAATCCCATCTCACCAGGTGGGGGGAGTGAATGCAGGACCGCATGGTCCTACCTGTGGGTTAAACCACCACACACAGTTTTAAGCACAGAAATGTATTTCCAAAGTCAAGCCTCTGTGGTCTGCATTTTTCTCTTTTATTTCAGTGAAGCATATCTGATGCTGTACCTTCTAAGATGCAAAATTATGTCTTTATCCACAAAAATACCTTCTCAACTTAAACATTAGTTGTTATGCTACACTGTTACAATATTTATGACATTAAGCATAAAATATCTGGAGGACCATACATTTTGCACTCTGTATTGTGTTTTGATAATTAAAATGTGATTTTCACTATATCTGAAATCTACTTTAGCTTAAATTCCTCCAAAGTATTAACTTGAAGAGGAATACTAGTACTCTGTTAGGCTAAATTTTTGTCCTTCCTTTACCTGATCATTTCAGAAAAAAAGAGGCACCTAATTCATGCTGCAACTGCACAGTGTAGGTAAACTCTTCCTTCCACACCTGTGGAACAGCATGTGTGAGAATAGCAGCCAAGAGAAACAACGGAAGGTTGTCCTCTTTGTAAAGAGAGAATGAATTTTTACAAAATTTATAACAAACCAACAAATTAGCAGAATGAGGCAAGTATTAGGCTGGTAACCTTCTTTATATGCTATATAAGTCTCAATCCACAAAGCATACTCTAAAAAAATTATCTAATCAAGCTATTTTTCACTGATACACCTTCCTAACAGCTTATAATGATTAAAGCTGTCTTCATGGTACAGTGGCAATGATGTATTTATTGAAGATAGACATGTTAAATAATTTAGATTCTTTCTACCATCTGAACTGCAACCGCACTTAATAGATGATTTCACCCACTATATTCCATTCTCTTGCAATACTTTAAATTAATCATGTTCAAATAATGTAAAAAACGTGTTTTGAGAAACAACATTTTAAAGGTGCTGCAATTGGAACTGCTTCCTGTGGACTAGCTGTAGAAGAGGGCTTGATAGGTACTGTTTATTAGGAGGACAGGATTTAATAAATCCTGGTAGCAATACCTGTTCTTTGCTATGAAATCAGGTAGTGATATATTTTCACACTGACCTTCTGGTAACTTGAAGGCAGTGAGCCACCTGTGCAAAAGCTTCAATAAAGCAAGCCTTCCTTTGGAAAATTAGAGAGTTCATACACTTTTCCCTGACACATCCAGTCACACACACACACAAAAAAAAAATAAAAATTCAAAACACCATTCTTTTTGAAGGTTCTTTTTATACCTGTTCCATGATGTTTTGGGTAAATAATAGAACAATATATTTCTAACAAATTCATTATTTGTATTCATATATGTGTAAGAAAATAATCTGCAATATTTTTAAAACAGTCTAATATTTAAATAGTGCACTACAAAATATGTGGGTTTGTTCTTGATTCCTATTGTAAATGTATTTTACACTTACACAATATGCCACCTCCACATACCTAAACAAAAAAGACTGAATTTCTATTTGGTAAAACTGACTACATCAGCATCAGATGACATTGCAAAAATGTGTCTGTTTTCCCCCAGTTCCTTTGAAATACAGGCAACAGAAACAGTGTGACAGAACACAGCTGAAAGAGGTCCATCTCATCTTAAATGTTCCACCCCTCAGCCCTTCTTTCTCTTTATCTTCTCTGCCTATAATACCTTTTGACTACACTTTTTCTTCATTTATGTGACCCAGAAACCACTGAATTAAGTATAAGTTAGGTATGCACATAAGAAAACTGATGAAATTATTTAAAAGGGTAGAAAGGAGGACCCTGGGAACTACCGACCTGTCAGCCTCACCACTGTGCCTGGGAAGATCATGGAACAGATCCTCCTAGAAGCTGTGCTGAAGCACATGGAGAACAGGGGAGTGGTTCAAGACAGCCAGCATGGCTTTCCTAGCGGCAGGTCCTGCCTGACCAACCTAGTGGCTTTCAACAATGGAATAGCTGCATCAGTGGACAAGGGAAGAGCTATGGATGTCATCTGTCTGCATTTCTGCAAGGCCTTTGACACACTTGCCCACAACATCCTTCTCTCTAAACTGCAGAGGTATAGGTTTGATGGATGGACTGTTCGGTGGATAAGAAATTGGCTGGATGGTTGCATCCAGAGGGTAGCGGCCAATGGCTCAATGTCCAGATGGAAGACAGTGACAAGCAGTGTCCCTCAAGATTCCATACTAGGACCAGTGCTGTTTAATATCTTCATTAATGGTATTGACAGTGGGATTGAGTGCACCCTCAGCACATTCACCGATGATACCAAGCTGGGTGGTGCAGTCAATGTGCCAGAGGGACGGGGTGTCATCCAGAGGGACCTGGACAGGCTGGAGAAGTGGGCCCAGGTGAACCTCATGAGGTTCAACAAGGCCAAGTGCAGGGTCCTGCACCTGGGATGCGACAATCCTCATTATCGATACAGGCTTGGAGATGATGTGCTGGAAAGC
>NW_010324285.1:0-1735 GCF_000700745.2 Antrostomus carolinensis
AGGGCAAGTGTGACTGAATTGAGACCCCAAGTGACGCTCCGTGCCAGAGCGGTGGATAGACCCCCAGAGGCAGAGGGTGAGGAAGTGTGCTGGACCTGAGGCCTGTCTGCAGCCCATGGATGTCCCCATGCCGGAGCCAGAAGCTGTGCCTGAAGAGGTCTGTGACTCCATGGGAAGCTTGCTTTGGAACACTTTGTTCCTGGACTTTCATGCTGAGACAAGCGGCAATGGTGAACTGACTGCAACCCCTGTTCCCTGCCCCTTGTGCTGCTGGCGGGGGGGAAGGTAGAGAAATCGGGAGCAAAGTAATTTGAGCCCAGGAAGATGGGAGGGGTAGGAGAAGGTATTGTAAGATGTGGTTGTTATGTCTCATTGTGCTACTCAGATGAAAGGCAACAAATTAAATTGATTTTTCTTCCCCAAGTTGAGTCTGTTTTGCCCATGACCATAACGGGTGAGGGAGCCATCCCTGTCCTTCATCCTAATCCGTGTCCCTCTGTTGTAATTCCCTTCCCATCTCACGACGTTGGGGGAGTGAGTGCAGGACCACATAGTCTACCTGTGGTTAAACCACCACAACACCTTACTCTAGAGAACTGACTGAACGTTCACTGTAAAAGAGCACACAAGATTCTCAGAAGTCTCTTGATGTTCTATTTGCTTAATCTGTAGTCTTCTAACATAAATCACTCCTCCTTAGCTTGCAAAATCACAACCAAGAGGGGAGGATTAAGTATTATCTTACGTTAAATGATGTTCAACACCCTAACCATTATGTCTTAAAAGAAAAAAAGTTCACTAATTTAGTTAATCTGCATGATAACATGAATGAAAACAGTATTCGAAGACATATTTGACATGAAATGTACTGATTCACATGCTTTTCTATGCGCACTCATGTAGATTAACAGGTTGCAAAACTGAAGGTGGTTTATTGTATACAAAACAGATACTATTCACCAAATGGACCATTATTTCAGGAAACTTGAAAAGCATGGTATTAACTACCCAATAACTTATCTCTGACACTAGATGATGTCAACATTTTCACTCACCTACCAATATTTCAAAAATCGCTAAGGCACAAATGAGTGACTGTAAAATACTTTTCCTGAAATTTTCAGTTCTCCTTGTCAGAGAACCTACAGCTACAGTCATGACACTGCAGCAATAAATGTGAGCCTGTTAACTATCCGTAAAGCAAAATTGACAATTGGTATAGTAGATGCAAGAATAGTATCTCAAGAATCATATAAATTCTTATTTTTACTTCAATAAACTATTTAGAATGAGATGATACATATTTGAGAGGATGCTACAAAATAAACATCTAGGCTTATGCAGCAGCATTATTTGAACAATCATACTGATAATAAACCGATTAATTAAATATGAATTAAAAAAAAAAAAAGTCTTTATTTATCAGTCTTCGGTGGTGGTTGCCTCGACAGAGCACGTTCCTCTAGCAAATGCAGCTGTAGAATATGCTTGGTTCATTCTAGAGATTAAGCATTTTCATACGTTTCTCTCTTAATATTTACTCTTTTACTTTCTACAACTGCCTACTTTCTCTGCTTCTACTATCAAATGCTTGCTGGATCTTGCTCAATTTATAAATATTTCCTTTTCTCTAATTTTCTTTCTCCCTTTTGTTTTCTTTTCTGATGGTTATATATAGTTCTGCTCTTGTAGGCTTCCCAATGGTGTCGCAGTGAGAAAAACTCGACCACTCAAT
>NW_010324286.1:0-817 GCF_000700745.2 Antrostomus carolinensis
TTGACATGACATTCTTTCCTTGGCTGACTTCAAGAAATTGATTTATATTGCCAAAAGTCATGACATATTTTTAATTTGATAGTTGTTTTCTCTTTGGTTCCACTCTTATTCCCCCCAAAAATGTGGAAGTATTTTGTCATAAGCTTTTAGGAAATCAGAGCTCTTCAAGAACTTAATTGTTAAGCCATAACTTAAATCTCTTTAAAATATTAACAAAATAAACAAAGAAACAAATGCAGGTTAATAGAGGAATTAAAAGTTTTTTAAGTGTAAGATGTTTTGTAACATCCAAACTGTTCACTCTTATTAGTGTGAGCAAATCTTTCTTTTCCACACTGTCCAGGAATTTCAAAAAGTTGAGGATACTTCTCCCAGCCTCTATCACAGAGAAGTTATATTTAATTCCCTTTCTTTTTAAAGAAAAAGAGATGCTATATTTAATTCCCTTTCTTTTTAAATAAAAGAGATGCTACATTTAATTCTCTTTATATTTAAAGAAAAGATTTGAAGATAATTTTAAAATGAAAGCCCCCAGCACATGGGGTTGCACCACCTCTAACTTTTCATCTATTGAGTTGTTTTTCCTAAGGACGTTTTCAGTCAGAAGTTCAACTGAAGCTGAGAAACCTCCAAAGCAATTTGGGGCAAGGAACTCACTTTCAGAAAGAAGAGACCGACTACAGCACTGCCAGTGTTCCCAAGCCGCACAGATGGGATGGAAACTAACGCTGTTCTAAACCAACAACTGAGCAAGTCCCCCTTTCCCTCTCGGAGGCCACCTCAGCGCACAGGGCGAGGGATAAACCGGCAGAGAACA
>NW_010324287.1:0-16317 GCF_000700745.2 Antrostomus carolinensis
ATGAGTGATACCCAGTGCCACTGCTCACCACACACCGAACAAGCCCGGCCCGTTCCCAGATAACGATCCCGGAGGAGCAACAATCCCGAACCGAAACCGCAATCCGGGAGAGCAAGAGCCTGAGCGAAAGCCAGAGAGAGCAAGAGAGGGAGAGACCCTCACTAATACACTGACCATGATGGGATATGAGATGGAATATCCCATTGGCAGAGCCAAATATCAATTTAGCTGATTCATTTAAATATTCCTTGCCCACCCCAGATCTTGCACTTGTAGACAGAACACAAAGTCCTTCACTTCCAGTGACACAAATGCAAACACTGGTAAGTTATCAACGTTTTCCACATAAGAAATCCCCGCTGAAAGCAAGACACAGCACTATTCTGGTTCCTAAAAACAAACCCAGCTCTGTCCCAGCTAAAAACCAGGACAGTTTGTACAACAAAAACTCTACAGGAGTTCTGAGGGAGGAATTAGGATTGTAAAAGAACTGATGACAGAAGAACTTCAGAATACCTGAAGAGTCCAATTTTAACGGTGTCAATCTAAAACGAACCATCTCAAAACTGGTCATATTTTTTTTTTCTACAGAAAAAGGAACAATCTGATCACAAAAATAGCGACAAAGACAGTAATCACTTTCTCCCATCTTCAGTTACTTGCACCTACCAATTTTCTTCTTTCTTTTACATCTAAACCTTGGTTCCGTGGGCTAGGAAGGAAAGCAATCACCTGGTTCTACAGCACCTACATGAAAACCTTCCCTAGGTCAAATGAGGAAATCACAGTTTGTTCATAACAACTCAGGACTAGAAGGGCATGATATTTTAAGTGATATTCACAGTGAATTATGAATTTATACACTTATGTTGGAAGCATAATTGAGCACCGAACCTCACCATTTACCCCTTCACTAAATAATCCTGAAGTTTTACACACAAAATGTTCCCATTTTACATTTACACAAGAATAACAAATATGAAAAAAATGCTACATTAAAAAAAAAAAAAAACAACCAACATTTGTGAAGAGGCAGTCAGCTAAAATTCTTAATGAGGAACTAATCTTGGCTTTTTATTTAGCAGCAAAGAGATGATGATGCACACAACTTCCACCATCCAATCTATTGAGATATAACAGTGACTTGGGAATTTGCAACCTCTATGTATTGAATGAAAACAAGAACTAACAAACAGGTTTGTTTTTCCCTTGATAACTCTTTAAATATGCAAATGTGCATTTTATTCCTTCCAAAGACATTTTTTTTAATTTTCCAACAAAACTCTATGATAGAATAAAAGTGTATCTGGAGGATTCCTGATTTTATATAATAATAATAAAACCACTGTCTACCTCAAGTCAGAAGTATCCAAGCTCAGCAACTGTTATATCTTTGAAAGAATATGCAGAAAATCTTTTAATACACTTTAATTCAAATCATTTAAATCACATCCCCACTACCCCACCACATACAAAGAGCTTCAGTATATTTCTACTGGATATAGTTGTCAAAGACTTGCAAATTATGTTTGCATACAATGATTGTAGTTTTTCCTTTAACTAACATATTTCTGGCTTTTTCCAGAGTTGTGTTTGAGCAAATACTTGGCCATTTCTACCTGTTTAACTTTTTTTTTTTTTTTTTTTTTTATTGAAAGCTTTTTAATTATTAGTAAACTGCAAATAGCCTCCAACAAAAAAAAAAAAAACACTCTCTCCAACCTACAGAAGATATTCAGCAACAGCCTTTCTGGACCAACTTTGAGCTCACCAATATAAACTGGCCTTCTCAATAGCAAAGAAATCATAAGCACAATCTGCTCGTAATTAGCCCTACAAAAACTTTAAAAATTCATAATTTGACTACCATATTCTCTAAGCTACTATGTAATCTAATGTAAAGCACCATAGAGCTCTACAGAAGTCACCACCAGAAATCTGTCCCAGTCGTGAATGGATGCTACAGTGGTCAGAACTGCAACTCTGAAACTAAATCAGCTAAAAATCATCAGATAAAACACACCAGGGCATGTCAGAAGACAAGCACTGCCTATTTTCAGTCGTGAATAAATTACATGTTGTCAAACAAGACATTAATCTCTTGCATAATTCTTCGTATTTTATACGTGCCTATATAAAATTGTAGAATCATAGAATGGTTTGGATTGGAAGGGACCTTAAAGCTCATCAAGTTCCAACCCCCCTGCCAGCAGCAGGGACACCTTCCACTAGACCAGGTTGCTCAAAGCCTCATCCAACCTGGCCTGAAACACTTCCAGAGAGGAGCAGGCACAGTTTCTCTGGGCTTTACAGTTACATTCAGTTAATGCTTTGGATTCCAACATCTTAATCCCTATGGACTGCCAATACCTTGAAAGCCTAAAAGAACCTAAGATGAGTGCTATCACTTAGAGCGATCACATCTCATCACATTCCTCCCTGGAAGTGTTCAAGGTCAGGCTGGATGAGGCTTTGAGCAACCTGGTCTAGTGGAAGGTGTCCCTGCTGATGGCAGGGGGGTTGGAACTAGATGATCTTTAAGGTTCCTTCCAACCCAAACCATTCTATGATTCTATGATCTTGTCCAATACATGACAACTATGAGCCACCTTTCAGGTTTTATTCTAGTTAACAAGGACAGAGTTTAAAGTTGGATACATGTTTAGCACTTCACAGATGGTTGACTACTTATTATTGAAGTAACGTTTTCCAGGCAAATTAAGTTACCAAGCAGTAACAGGTCATGTGCTCTCCCAGGGGTATTTAAAATGAATCAATGGGACACGATCATTTTAATTACTTTTTTTCAGTGTGGCAAGTACTACAAGATATCTCCTGATATCCACTAAAGTTTAGAGAATAACTGAATAAGCAATTAAACATCCATTTGCAGATCTAGCTAGACTTAGTCAAAAAATTAAAAGCTATATTAGTTTATTACTACTCCACATTTGACATTATCAGGTCATTTAACATCCATGTCAGCAGACTCTGCCAGAATTCTCATCCCACGCTTCTGGGCAAAGTCAGTCCACTTTAGATGAAACTACTGCTAGACAAGGCATAGGCTAATCAATCCCGACAGCTTTCACTGCAGGGAATTAGGGACAGTTCTCAGGAGACTTTCTGGGATCTCAGCTGAAAGGGTGTGTGGTGGCTTTAACCTGGCTGGCAGCCGAACACCACAGGGCTGCTCACTCATCCTCCCCTGTCTGGGAAATGCAGGAGAGAATCAGAAGGGTAAAAGTGAGCAAAGTCATGGGTTGAGATGAAAACAATGTAATAATTGACATAAAATACAATTTAAAATAATAATGGTAATAATAATTATAATAATCATAATAATGGAATATACAAGTGAGTGATGCAGACTGCAATTGCTCACCACCCACCGACTGATGCCCAGCCTGTTGCTGGCTAGTGGACACCAAAGGAGTGCAAATCTTGAAACCTCAATCCCAAAAAAGAGAGAGGAAAAAAGCTTTTCATCCACCTCTCATTTATATACTGAACATGATGTTACATGACATGGAATATCCTACTGGCATATTTGGGTCTGCTAATTTTACTCTGCCCCCTCAGTTTCTTGTGCACTTGCATACAGCAAGTTGAAAAGTCCTTGATTTCCCAGCAAAACCCCAAAACATCAGAATGTTATCAATAATCTTCTAATACCAAATCCTATCCTAAATCCAAAACACAGTGCTATTCTAGCTGCAGAGAAAATTAGCTCTGTCCCAGCCAAAATTAGGACAGGGTGTGAGGCACGTATCCCTCCAGTCAGGGCAGCTGGAAAGCAACCAAGGCAGACAGCCTCAGCTCTTTCCAAAATCATGATAGAAGTATATTACCCACATCCTCGCCAGCAAACCATTTTTGTGTGGTTTGAACTACAGCAGTCAAGAAGTACACCAGGATAAACTGGCATGGAGTATTCCTAACCTAAAAAGAAATAGTGTTATAAATATGGGCCTTTTTATGACCTTGGAACACGCCAGGAGACTGACTGGTTCAATTTTACCAGTGTCATTACAGCACTTTGCCTTTTCTGCATAGACAGGATCCAAGGCACGAATTCTCATCCTGCCCAGCAGGATAATTATCAAGCTAGCAAGAAGACAGTCATGTGAGAAAACAGTGTGAACAGTGCTAGCAGGAACAGCAAGCAAAAAAATTATTAATCCATCTACACTTGAATATTGTAAACAAACACAGATTAAATGTTTTCAACTAGATGGAAGGCAGATGCAGCAGAATAAAAATCTACCTGAGTAATTTCTTCTCTTGTTTTCACATCCTATCAGATGTGTAATTAGTTAGGACTTAGTGTTTTCAAGTCCAATTTCAGCATGAAAAGCCTTTTTTTGAGTTCAGGTAAGCTTTATGTCTGCTGAGTAATGTACACTGTGACTTCCACTCATTATTTAAGCATAATCACTGGCACTGGTTGAATATTGGGGTACAAACATTAACAGTCCTGATTGATGCTTCAAAGTCTTTCTCCTACTTATGCAGGAGAAATTCAGAGCTCTGTAATGGGCATTATGTATAAAAGTTAGGGAAATGATACAAAATAGTTAAGTGTATATAAATATATATTTTAGCATATGGCCAAAACAACAAGTGTATGTAAATATATATTTTAGCATATGGCCAAAACAATCAAGTTGCATGGCCTATCAATAAGGAAAAATTTAAAAAAATAAAGAAAATTAAATCTTTTTATTAAGGAAAATGAAAGGTTCAAAGATATGTCCCACCAAATCTTGGGCTGCCTGAATCAGTCTTCTATGCCTAAGACTACTAGGAGAGCATCTTTTTGATTGTTTTAGTTACACTTCAGACAGTTTTATCTAAACTTAACCTTTTTTGACATAACATTTACCTGTGTAATGAAGGTGCATTAATTAAAACACCTTTCAGTTGTGGTTTCTTTTAAAGAAAAATGATTTAAATTATAAGCAATCGAGTAAAATTAGGGTAAAAATAATCAGAATTTTCCCAAGGATGTGTATCTACAGGGAAGCCACATGCAAGGCAGCCCGCTTAATTGCTGCAGTTGCCTGTCTCATAACTCAGCGCTCAGAAGACTTGAGTGAAACTCCAAACGGGATCCTTCCTGCTGTAACAACCAGCAGTTCTGGGAAAGGAGATGCTGCTTACGTACTATGAAAGGTATAGCACAACCACAGAACACAAAGATTGCCACTCTATTTTGCAGTGAATTATAATTCCCTTGGAACTTTATTAATAATGATGACTGTGGTAGCTGGGGACATCCCTGTACCCTTACAAGCCGCGTTGCTTTGAGAACGGTGAACTTTGCAAGGAATCTAAACCCAGTGCCAAGTATCACAAAGGTAAGTTGGGATAGATCTTGCTCTCCTTTCAGATACTTCTGTAGAAAGGTTTAGCATTCTTCTTTTTCAAGCAAGCTAGCTAAAATGGCTGTCACGTGCAACAGAAAGGGCCAGGCTGCGTTCAGTTCAAATAAAAGAGCAGAGAGAAGTCAGCCCTGTGTCTGAGAAAACTCCACTTCAAAATGAATAAGCCATGGGAAGGAATCTTCTGGCTGCCAGGCAGCCCGATAGGACAGCTGTCAAAATTTAAAAGCGGGGATCTGAGCTGAAGTGTCGTCTGTGGCGAGGCACATGGGCTCACAGCCCAAGGTTAAAAAGCCTGCTGCCACTACAAAGCTTGGTGGATCACACACTGCCACTTCTTTTATTACCTTTTATTACCAGGTCAAACATCCAGTAACCACAGAGGACAGGCTGAAAACTAATCTACAGTAAAGGAGCTGTCAACACGTATGATATTTTAGCTACCTTTGGACCTAAGAACCCACATACAAAATGACAAGCTCTACGGTCAAATCTTCCCTCTGCTTGAGTACAAACAGCCAAACTCTGTATATGTCAGAAATGGGTTTGGAAAAAAAAGACCAATCCCTCCTCAAACCTGTGAGTCCCTACTTCTGTCTTAAGTCAACAATAGCCTGTGCCCACCTGTGGAGAATCAGGCTTGTTAGTACCAAAGTTCTGAACCATCCTATATCAGCAGGGAAGAGGGTCTGCCTTGAGCCACAGGTTTGCTTATCATCTCAAGGACAGACTTAAGCAGGAGACTCGCTTGCAAAAGACAGGCAACTGAATGACATCTGGGGTGAGATGGATGTCACACAGCCCAGTGCTACTTCAGCAAAGCCAGAAAGACCACCGTGCCTCTGTACCAAACGCCTTTCCCCAAAAAACACTTTTTCCTTTACTCCACAATGCAACAAGCCCTGTTAAAGCCAATTGGCATACAATAATTGACTCAGTCTCACCTTGCCAAGAGTATAAACCTGGCATTTAGAGTCCCTCTTCAAAGACAAGAACCCCAACTACCAGACGAGTTGACCAGCCTGGACCTCTCTCCTCCCCAAGCAGGGACACCTCTTTGGTAAGACTATGCCTGGCGCCTCCCACTTAGTTGGATGTTACCCAGAAAAAACATTATTAACTGAAGCGCTGAAGTATTAACTCGAGCTCAGTTTTTGCAGTAAGTGTATTTATCATCAGCAATTCTGAACTTGTTATACCTGTTGCCTTAATAAACTTTCTACCTATTTCAGCTTTGCAAAACTGTCCCAGTGAAAGTCCTTGAGAGGGCTCTGGCAGGCAAACTCTGACTCTGCTAAGTGGCTAATCGCATAATTCCTTAGACATAAACCACTGATGAAGTCTAGGCTAAGGTCAGATCCAGCCACACCTAGTCTCCTCTCTGAGGAGGAGTTTAGAAAGCAAGGAGGTCCATCCTGAAACTCATGACTCAACAGGAGGTCCTCCCTCAGCCACAGAGCAGACTCACACTCTTAATGCAACACCATTGTATAGCACACCCTTATCTGCCCTCAGTAGTGAGGTAATATATATATGTTTGGGGGGTTTTTTTAAAGGACAAAAAACCAGTAGATCCATTTATTAGGGAATTTCAGTTCATCCGACTTCCATTTTCTTTGCGTCCCTCTCCAGGAATCTGAAGCTCTTGTGACTAGAGCTGTGCTCTGCGAAACGCAGGTAAGTTTTGCATGTCCATTGTTCTGCTCTGCCTCCAGTTTCCTCCAGACAGACATCAGTAAAAGGATGGAGCTGCACCAAAACGTAGGAAGATTTTAAAGAATTAAGGAATTTTTAAAAGAACATAAATCCATTGCTGCTCATGTAAGCACTGGGTAATAAGCTGACTACATTGAATAATCAAAATATTCAGAATTCAGATAAGAAGGTGTTTTTAATTTGGGGAAATAATTCCAGTTATTCACAAATGAGTGAATCATTTCTCCTCCTTATCTCTTAATTCATTCACAGGCCTAAATTAATGAAATCACATATTCAAAGAGAATACCTGTAATTTTTTATAACTGAAGAAAATCTAGATACATTGTGTGCTATGCTATTTCCCAGCCAGTGCATACACTGGAAAATTGCATAGGCTTAAAAAAATTATTCCCAATAATTAACATTAATTTGAATTTACACTGTTAAACAAAACTACCATCACTTAACTACCAAGCAAGTGTTTTGTGTGGAATCAGCTATCCAAGTCAAGCCTTGTGAAACGGATGAAGCCCACACTACAAAAGAAAAGAGATGTCACTATGTCTGATCACTTTTGGGGGCCTGCTTCTTCTTTTTTTTTTAAATGCAAATTTGGAGGCATGTGCAGTAAATAATATCCAGAGAAAGATGTCCAAGATCTGTCTCTAAGAGAAGGGGTCAGAACTCTGCTGTTATGATACACTTGAAACAAACTACTCAGCCCTACTACATCCAAATCCATGAAGCCTGCTTGCCCCCATGAGTTTATAACTGAGATGCACATAGGAAATGAGCAGCAAACAAGAAAACACCATGAAATCATAGATAATACATAAAAAACATATGCCAGAAATGCACTGTTCCATTGCCCCTAATTTTACATTCACACATTTGTATTTGTTAGTGGATTTTCTTAAGAGGGGGCATACTTTTTTAAATCACAATTTCACAATTAAAAATATTAGAAAAGGATAAAAATATAAAAAAAACTTTTACCCTCAACAAAATAATAGAACTTACCTTGTCATTAAGAAACTGATTTAAAGGATGATTCCTCCAACTAATATTTATAATAAGCACAAAATGATCAAATAAAGTATTAAAAAAAATCAATATACAAAAAGATTGGGATTCTACAGGGTCAGTTCATTCCATAGACACACAGCTACAGGTATTTCATTCTGATTAGTTTTAACTTGATTCTTAAAGTGATACTAAAAGATCAAAGAAGGTTGGCAGCCCATCAAAAAGTTATTTTTAAATTATTTTTCTTTTCAATCTGTTCTTTGGAAGGACTAAAGCTAAGAGGAATTCAGCAGTATATGGTAAATAGCTGGTTTATTCATTCTAACAATGTGCAAATTGTTAGATACTCACAGCTCTTGACAAACAATCCTGATAAATCACATGCAGCTGCATGGTAAAGAACAGCAACAGCTTTAACATATGGATTTGCTGGCCCCAGTTGCTGGTCACTGTAATGATGCATCTGACTCAGGCGCTTCTTTTTGTGCAGTTATTGGCTCAGAACAACAGTATCAACTTCATACAAGCTTAGTAGCTTCTCTAATACATAGATACCATCCATCGTGCATGTCATGAGGTCAGGCTTTCCCAGTTACAAACTGATCAATTTTTGGTAATAAAGTTTCTCAGGTTTTCTCACAGCCATTGAAAACCTCATTATTCCAATCAGCAGTAATTATCTTGCATCTTTAAACTGGAAGAGGATAGACTTAGATTGGGTATTAGGAAGAAATTCTTCACCATGAGGGTGGTCAGACACTGGAACAGGTTACCCAGAGAAGCTGTGGCTGCTCCTCCCTGGAAGTGTTCAAGGCCAGGCTGGATGAGGCTTTGAGCAACCTGGTCTAGTGGAAGGTGTCCCTGCTGATGACAGAGGGGTTGGAACTGGATGAGCTTTAAGGTCCCTTCCAAACCAAACCATTCTATGATTCTACGATCCCTCTGTGAGCACTCAGGGTCAGCAGATTACAGTCTGATTATGAACAAAAATGCATCATCTTTGTTTGGATTTACTGATCAATTCACCATTTTTATCACCCATCTCATTTTTTTGTCATTCTCCAATATTTACTCCACACTGCAATCACACTTAGCTGAGAAGCTATGGAGTCACCTAACAGCATCTGCCCCTGCAGCCAGAGATGATCAACCCTCTCCCTCAGGATGGGGTTGCACCCCAAGTCATCCTTACCAGCTCTGCTCCACTCACACCCATGAAGGGCAACCAAGCTGTCCTCTGCTTGTGCTCAGCACACTTCCTTGCACTGCTCCAAGTGGTTCAAGGGCTCAATGGAAGAGATCTGCAGATCAAACGCCAACCCTGGGGGCTACCATCCTCTAAGTTATACCAGAGGAGATCTCCCCCACAGCCACACATTGACTCGAAGGTCTCAGTAAATCCAGGTGTCAGCGTGGAGAGTGGAGTTTCATCATGAACTCTGCTAAGTTGCAAACCTCAGTGTGTTGTGCTTCATTCTAGGTGCAGCAAACCTCTTTTCAACGCAGCCCCTTGTTTCCACAAGCTAGCACCAAATGCACAACACAGCAACACAAAACCATGAAATGCTTCGTTTATGGCAAACTAACTTAAAACTATGAAATGATGCTTTGGGGAAAGAATTCAGCAGGTCACACACCTATGGGCTCCTAACAGCACCAAACACAGGGTGGCTATAAGAGTCAGCTTGCTGGCACCTCAGGGATTTCTGTACTCCTGCCTCTCAGGTTTGGAAAGAGATTGATGCTTTGCTGCTATTGCTCACATTTGCAGAACATGGCCTGAGTTGGCAATTAAGTTTTTCTGGTCAGATCTTTAACTGCATTTACAAAACCTCATCTTTTCTAGATTTGCAGAGACTGTTGGGGAAAGAAAAAAAACAACAAAAAACTCCAAAACAACCAAAAAATCCAGATTGCAAGAAAGCACCCCTGTCACAGAGCCTTCACAAGGCTGAAAAACACTCAGACACAGGAACAAACTATTATTTCAGAGGGGAAAAAAAAAAACCCAACAACTCATCAGTAAGTGCCAGACAGAAAAGAAACTCTGCTTACAGTGTACTTCATAACAAACTGTAACATGCAAGCCAAATTAAGGAACTTTTTCTTGCCCCCGATGGTATCATTTAGCCTAAACATGGAACATCTGCTGGCATTCAACTGAGAAACAGGAATTTACAGCCAAGAACAGTTATTTCTACTATTTGTAAGGCTGAAATGATTCTGTACCCGTCCAAGTGAGCCGTTGAACAACTTCTGTGAACAACTTACACCAGGTATGATGCCAGTGCCCTCTGCTGTGCAATATTACAAATTGGTTAACACCTTTTAGAATGAGGTTGAGCTGCCTACAAATAATATCAAGCCATATGAATACAGTAAATCAAGGATTTCTATTTTCAGGTGAATATTAAAGAAAAACAATCCTGACAGGCATTCATAGAATCACAGAATGTTTTGGGTTGGAAGGGACCTTAAAGATCATCCAGTTCCAACCCCCCTGCCAGCAGCAGGGACACCTTCCACTAGACCAGGTTGCTCAAAGCCTCATCCAGCCTGGCCTTCAACACTTCCAGGGAGGGGGCATCTACAACTTCCTTGGGTAACCTGTTCCAGTGTCTGACCACGCTCACAGTGAAGAACTTCTTCCTAATATCTAATCTAAACCTCCCCTCTTTCAGCTTAAACCCATTTCCCCTTGTTTTGTCATTAACTGCCCTTATGAAAAGTCCAGTATCATTATAAATAGAAGATCTAAGTATTCACTTAGAAAACATTCTGAGAGACTACCATGCGGAGCTGCGTGCTGTAAAATAATCTAAAATACTAAGCTAACAAAACATTCCTTTGGCTTTCAAAAAGTGAAATGGAGACTTTTGTTTGTTTGTTTCAAAACAGGAAATAAAAGAATAAAAAATCCCTTTTCAGGCTGAATTATCTCCATATAAATTCAGGAAGTTTAATTGTAAAATTAACAACTGGGTTTACTGATAGCAGCTTCTCCAAATGCCAGAGCAGACTAGTAAAACCCTTAGATACATCTTTAGTATCATCATCAGGATATTTATATCTCCTTCCCCTTCCATTTTGTTTTTATTTTCTTGTACTCCACAATTTTGTTCACCTTTTTAATACAGGTTTCGGTCCCTCTCCTACTGGTTGCTCTGCCAGAGATCATCAAGTAGCAATGTTCACAGGCACATTAGGGAAGCGAGATGTCACAAGCAACCCCTGGGAAAGGTGTTTAAGCTACAGGTAAAACTGGTTGTGCCACCTGCGGTTCAGGTTCTCTGACACTTCCCAATTTTAAACTTTCTTTTGCTTCCGATACTTTACAACTATTTTAAGTGTCAGGATAGAATTCCCAGCACCTACTTAAGGCTGAAATGCCTTAGCAAGTTTTAGCAAATTGTTTGATAATTTTTAGGAATGTTTCATTAAGCATTGTATTGCTCTTATTAAAGCCATTTTTACACAATTGTTTTGTCAAGAAACTCCAGCCCCCCTCATGCTACGCAAGAAAAACTTCTAGTTTAGTAGAAGACTTGTTCTTGTGTCAGTCTTGAAATTCCTCTGGAACATAAGATGCATTTGGCCACATTATAAAAACTCAGGACAAGCTGAATTTAACAAGTCTCTTCAGAGCTTGCATAGTTTTTTATGAAGACGCTGCCTGTCCTGAGCATTCCCTGGCCCCATCTTCAAGGCTTAGAGAAAAAGCAAACCAGGAGTGGAGTGGAATGGAAAGAGAAGGTAAAGGCACACAGCAGCTGTGAGAGGAAAGGGTCAAAGTCAGGCGTTTGGGAGTGGGAAGGCTTAGATACAGAGGGACACAGCGGTAGGGCAGAAACCAAGAGAGATGGGAAGGACTGTAATTATCAGAGGGAAAGATCACGACAGAAATGCAAAGTGTAAAGGAGGAGAAGAGGCAGAGAAAATAAATATTGCACATGTATGTAATTAAATGTGACAAAGAGGGAAGGGAATGAATGAAGGCTTTAAATACTTATTTCTGCCTTTTCCTAAAAACATGCAACTTTGCTGCTCTTCTAGTACAAGGTGGTGCTGAGCTTCTGATCAGCCAGTATTAATGAACTACACAAGCACTTCATCAGTTTAGATGTTTTCCTTGGGTTTAGATCATTGTTACACGAGGTCCTGAGCTGTTACTCCCAGTGATTAGACATGGTCCATGTGATATTCCTAGAAACAGCAATAGGATTGTACAGATAAATGTTACTCTCTGAAAACAGGAACAACAGAACTGGTCTTTAAATCCTCTTTAGTGTCACGTGCTTCCAACTAAGTGTTTAAGAAAGCAAATATAAATGATTCTCTAGGATTCATACTAATCTCTATGTTTTTTTTTAATTAAAAGGTGATAAAATACTGCAAGTAACAGTCACTATACAACTATAACTCTCCCATGACACCTAGAAATAAATATTAATGATTAGCCTTCATCTTCCAAAACTTACCCTAAGGAATAAATCAGCAAATTTAGCTTAATGCTAAAATACCTGCTGAAAAAATTCAGCTTCAAAACTGAATGACAGAATGGAGAGTGAAGCTTCCAAACAATGGAGAAGAGTAACCTCTAGTGGTCACAAGGGTAAAAACGACAGAGTAAATACTACACACGTACCTGTCCTACCCCACTGGTTCAATATTACAGGGAATTTCAGTGGCAAAGGGCAGACCATGTATTCTTTCTAGTCACAGCATCTGTGAATTTAATTCTGTTAAATAAAAGGACACTCAAATCTATGAGCCACTTAACTACAATGAAAGGCAACAAGAAGAATCTCCTTTCTGGTGGAGTGTCACTAGATATGGTTTCTGCTCTGCTGCATGGTGCTTAATTATTAGCTATCATTAACTAATGAGAAAGGATTTTATTTTAGAGTGAGCCATTGCTACATATAGAAATACAGCAACTAAACTGAGGGTCAGGCACTTCTGTCTCAAGCAAAGCAGCCTCAGCCACTGCGTATCTGAATAGCTCAGCAAAAGGAAATCTTCTCAAACTGATTATTTTCCACAGCAACTGATTTCACAAGTTTTGAAATAGTAGATAGGGAAAAAGAGGGTTGTGGGAGTAGAGAGAATGGAGGAGGATGGAAAACTACAAATCGTTTTCAGTAGCATAGACAACCTGTCATCTATGCTGTTATATCATTAAGCCAATAATTAAATCAAACCAATTTAAAATTCAAAAAGGATAAAATCTAGATTGGCACACAGACAGTATTGTTCTAAATATGTTCTTTTGCCACTGCCAAAGCCAACAAGAGAATGTGGATGTAAGAAAGCATTACTTTTATTATAGTCAAAAAGTTCTCTCAAAGGATAAACAATGCAACACTTCCCGACATTGCAGAATGTCACCAACAGGAGGAAATAACAGAGAGCTGTGGACAGAACAGCTGAAAATTACCATTCAAGGTCTTCTGATGAGTTTTTCAGCATTTTACACTAGTTCCAGATTTTAGTCCTCAAATCACACAACTTCAGCTTCCTGTTCAGGGCTTTCCCAGTCCTACAACTCATGAGGTTAAGATTTCAAACACTCAGGCTTTCCTTTTTTAGGAAGAAAAAGGATGACCATCCTCAGGTCTTCAACAAGACTAGCTAAGTGAGTGCAACACATGGGGTCTGCTTCTGTCTATCTCCCTCTCACTCTGCCTCCTAGGAAGTTTAATCCTCCCCAGTCAGGCAGACTGCTACCATTAATCCAGAGGTCCAGCTGGAACAAAGGGGCTTCAGAGATCTAGCTGACATTAGTGACTCCAGAGAATTTAAGGACTATTAATACTCCTGCAGGGCATGGCATCCCAACCCCAGACCACTCTTGCTCAGTTTTTCTTTTTTAGAGCCCATCTCAAACTACTGCTTAATTGACTATCACTAATTCACACCATGCAGATTACCTAGAACTGTGCACTGCCATTTCTCTGCCTGATTTCACTCTGACTCTCTACTTCTTTCTATCAGAGTCAGTAGAAAAGGATGAATTATTATCATCCAGCAATCTAAGTATTTATCTACTACCTTTCTATCAACAGAACTCTGAACTTTCTTTTGATACACACACACACACACACACACATCTTCCCCAGTAAACTCATGCCTCAAATCTGTGGTCATATAATTTTAAGTTACAATAAATCAACAGTTTAATTTGAATTCTTCAAAACTAAGATGCAACAATTTCAGATCGCAAAATAATAAGTGAAAAGTAACACCATATCTTTCAAAAGAAATTTAATCTGACCTTGGTTGAGCAATTCAAGTTGATTTGCTATTTGCAAGTTGATTTGATTCAAGAATTCAATAGAAGCCCCCACTTCTTGTTAAAAAAAATGAAAAGGAAAGCACTTAGTCTACAGGTCAGCTAGAGGTGGGGCTCACAGTGCTGTCTTTTATTTCAGTTGCCCAACACTTCCCATTACTAGACCCTGTTCTCAGTTGTTAATAGCTTGGACAGCACTTATCATGACAACTGAAGTTTTCCACACTGAGGCAAATATTAATCTTTGGAACTCTGCAGCTAACTTTCCATCCTTTTCTTAAGATAAAACACAGGAAAAAATGCAATTTGAGTCTGTCTTTAGAAAGTCCTGACAAATTTCAGTGCAAAGACTGGAAATGAGAGCCAGCTGACTCAGCAGGCTTTATACTGATGGAGGAACAAACAGGATGGGAGGAGGAGGTGGTGGAGAGAGGGAGGTAAGGGAAGACCCAGAGCAGAACCACATCACAAAGATGGAGTGAGGGTGGGAAAAGAGGAAACTCAGGGAGATTGAATGAAATGGAACTAAGAGCCTGAGGAGTGGGAAATCAAAACCAAAGAGGGAAAGAAATGGAGAAAGGCCAGAGGAGATAAGAAGTCAAAAAGGAAACTGAGACAGCATGGCAAGGAGACTGCAATAGAATACAGAAAAGAGGAAGCCTCTGAGCTACCACAGCCAGGGATTGAGCCCAGAAGCAGCCCAAAGGCAGAGTTAGCAAAGCACAGAAAGGAGGTGTGTTGTGTTAACCTTGGCCAGCAGCCACACACCCACCCAGCTGCTCAGCCACTGCCCTCCTCAACAAAGCAAGGGGAGGAAAAGGATGAAAAAGCTTGTGGGTCAAGATAAGGACGTGGAGACTGCTTACCAGCTACCATCATGGGCAAAACAGACCTGACTTGGAGAAAGTAAATCTAATTCATTGCCAATTAAAATAGAATTGGGTAATGAAAAACAAATATTAAGCCACCACCTTCCCCTTTCCCTTTTCCAAAGCTGAACTTCAATCCTTTTTTCCCAAATTCTGGGGCAGTGGTGGGGACACGGATGGGGCATGATGTGAAAATGAGGTGTGGGGGGGATGAGCAGCTTCCAAGCAAGCATGAGGAAATTATACACACCAGAACTCTACCAGGTAGGTTGAAGAAGACAGCAGTTACAGGCTGAGTATGTCAGCACTTGCTGCAGTCATCTGAGTTTTCCCGTCTTGTAGGTAATCATTACAAAATGCTAACGTGATTACAAATTATTTCCCCAATAACCTCCTCCTTTCATGCAGAGAAGGTTCTCCCTCTAGGGAACATATCATGACATGTAGGAGGTTGCTGTGCACAGTCGTTCTAATTTGTCAAAGGAGATAAAAGTCATACAGAAGACAGCCTGAGAGGGGTTTCTCTTCCAGACAGCTGCAGGAATAACCATACAGAAGAAGCAAAATGGATCCAAGGGGAATAAATCACACTGGGTAGTTATCCAGGCAGCTACTGACTTTGTCTTTAAGTTAATTCTTGGCCACAGCAACCTATTCCATTCCATACAGTGAATGACAAAGTTTCACCTGCTCTGGGGAAAAAAAAACCTGACTCACTACAGTCACTCTGACACACAGATGGCTCATGCCTGCAAAGGTAATGTCCCAAACAAGTACTTCCCATTTACTGGTGGAACTCAGGCCAAGCCTCTCAGTTAAGTCAGCTACAGATTTGGCCTGGTGAGAAAGTTAGGTGTAGGGACAAAGAGACTTTAAAAAAGACTGCAAGACTGGTAAAGGTACAAGACAGTCACTAAGTGTATGTTCTTCATTTTCCAACTGTGTGATTTGATACACTCAGCTCTGCAGACAGTAACACATTTGCACAGGTGTAACAGAAGCCATGCACTGAGGAAAGCAGAAAGTGTTCTGGAAAATAAAGCCCTGA
>NW_010324287.1:16327-32114 GCF_000700745.2 Antrostomus carolinensis
AAATTCAAGGGGAAAACCCTTCCCTTCATCTCTAAATGGGCAACAGTATCCCTAGGCTTCAGCTAATGAAGTATTCAAAGAGGCAAGGAGAAGTACCACGCAAGAACCACTATTTGGATATTGTGCTGTGAAACAAGGGATTTTTGAAGAATAAGATTAAAAAATAAAACAGATTAGCTGCTCATCTGGGATATGAAGAAGGGGCAGGGTGGGGGGAAGTCTGGAAGAAATCTCAAAAGCTCCTCAGGTCTACATTCTGCCCAAGGCATGCTTTAGTTACTCTCAACTATTTTCAAAGTTTCTTTCCACAGATCTCTACAAGACACATCCTCCAACCTGTCTATTCTAGTGCTGCTCTTCCTCACATTAGGAAGTTTTTGCCACATCTAACAAATCAGCTGTGCTGCCATTTAAGTCATTATCCATCTAATTATTCATGTCTCCCTCCAGACTTCTCTAAGCAACCTTGGTTGCTTGGTTTTTTCCATATAATCCTCATGTGTTTTGTTTCCTGGATCCACCACTGTCAAATGTAGTACATCAACCTTTCATAAAGGATCAAGCTCCATCTTTAAACTAGTAAAAAAATTTTTCCCCATCGTTTCAATTAAAAATCTTTTCTACAAATTGATTGCCATCACTGCCTTTTAGCTTACATATGGCTACTGCCCTCTCAGCATTTGTACACTTGATATTTCCACAGCCTTCAGCCTGGCTGGCTAAAACAAGCCAACCTTTTAAAATCAGCTCTTGTAAAACATCTCCCCCTTACTGCTGCACAAGCCTCACCCTCTGCACTCATCCTGCATTCATCAGTCACTCCACAACTCACTGCACAGGTCACTAAAATTACACAGTGTTCTAAATGATGTCTCAGAAATGCAGAAAATTACCTTAACAGTTCAGCTGCTCTGAAAATATCTTTCCAGATAGATCCTAGCTTAACATTTGACTCTTCTTGAGGCAACATTGCACAATCTCTCTTATCTTTCCCCATAGATTAGATATTTGCCTACAGAAGAAATTCTTGCCAGTGGTCTTAAACGAACACCACTGCACTCTGTATCACTGGATAAAATTACATTTCTATTTCTCTAACGCAAAAGACCATCTAATTTGTGAATGACGTGGTGATTCTTTGATTGATACCTCCCAAATTTGTTTCATCAGAAGATTTCATCAGTATACATTCACTCTTGTGTCACCACCACCAATATTTTAAGTCAAGCCCATGCCTGCCTTTTGAAGAATATCTCACCATATTCAATTTCCCTTCTAATTGTCATCTTTTATCAGACAGTTCCTTACTGACTTCATATCTCCTGTACTAACCCACATTTTACTTTGCTACACTAATAAATTCCAGCACAGCATGTCAGAATTATGAAATCACTTTATATGTGGACCTTTTGCACTCATACAAACCATATATATTTTACTGAAGAAAAGTCAAACAAAAACCTCAGAAGCTCTACACACTGCAAACTTCAGAAAAACTGTTCTGAGATTTCTTTTTTCTTCCTCCAACTTTTTAACCTGTTTAAGTTTCTTAGAATTTGGTCAGACGTGCCTCTAAATAAACACCTTCACTACAACTTTTCAATTACAGTTAGTGATGTTTAAAGAATTAGGATGAAAATATACAGGAAATCAGTTTCTTGAATTGCCTCTTATCGTCTGCCTCGGTTATGGGAATTAATTTTACTCAAATGCATGAAATCTTTAGAAGCTTCACATACAATGAACTTTACAAAATTAAACCATTTGAACAGATCAGGAATTTTAGAACTGATTTTATCATTAGCAATATATGTGGCTTTATCTTTTAAATATCTCTAACACCGAACTACATTACTATTTGAAAGTTTCCAAAGCTCTACTACTACCTGAATTGACAGAGATAAGCACTGGTTGGGATTTCCCTGCCAAGTGAGATTTTAAAAGGGAAAAAAAAAAAAGAAAAAAGAAAAGGAATTCAAGCTATTTAATTTGCAATTGACTCAGAAAATAATTCAATAGGGTGGAGTGTATCTTAGATCTCTTAACTCGGTCATCTTTTGTTGTTTTCATCAGCATTTTAATAAATCTCCTCAAGACTTTCTCATCTGAAAATCTCTTTGCCCATAATAAACTTCACACAGGTCATCACAACCATCTGGAGAGGTCATGTGGTTTCTTTAACCATATGTAGGCTTGTAACTATGTAGTTTTACAAATGATAATGTAAACTTCTGAAACCATGTCTGGACTTTGTCTCTTGTTGACATTCCATCTGTAGTGGGGCAAAGCTTTTTGATGTGGCTGAAAAAAATGAACAGGATTCTTGCATTTCACAGACAGAAAGAGAACAAGCAGTCCAGGGACAACTTGATGGCTAGACATGGTTTTACTCTCCCGCTCGGAAAGAACATTTAATCAGCTCAAGAAATGAGCACCCTGACCACCAACACCAGGGGAATGAAGACAGCACTTCAAGACAGCCTCTTATTTGGCTGGGTTTCTTCTTGTGCCACACAGCCAAAGCAGGGTGAAGAGAAACCTCTCATTATTCCGAACATAGATCAGTTTGCTAATGAATCCCTCTACCTGCAGCTTATGAAAGCACTGAAGACACTGTAATGATGGAGCACAAAAAAATAGTTAGGGTGAAGGCAGCCGGGCTTACCGGATCCCAGTCAGAGCACAGTCCATGCGTGAGGCTGGAGATCACCAGTCAGATTTCACAAGTCCTGCTTCCTTCCCCACACCCGTGAGAAGGTCAAATTCCTTTTCAGTTATGAGAAGAGTTGTACACGCAGTGTCACCTGTACTCCTAGCTCAAAGCAGAACTTCTGTACAAGAGCAGAATTATTCTCCTCATAGTTCACTACTGACATTTTTATTATTTGTACATTGCCTCATCACACTGTTAGCAGGATAACCTGCCTCCCACTGGGGCTCTTGCTATGGTGTTCCTCCACAGCTCACTTTCCCATATTTCTTCCTATCTCTCATTATGTCTTCCCCACATTTGCTTCATTGCTTTGATTCCAGTTCCCATTCCCTCCTAGATTTTGCTCCCCATTCCCTTGTGGAAGGTTATAATAATTAAATAGTAAACAGTGCTGCAGTAACCCTTGACAACTGTTGGAATATTTTCAGTAGGCTTCCCAACAAACAGCCCAAATGAGAGTAATGAAGATAACGGGTTAAGTCGGTGCTGCACAGGCTCAGCAAGAGGGTTCCTGCAAACTCAGACAAGACAGTAACACATTTTGATTCACACACACATTGTGAGTGTCTTCCTCACAATCCTATCAGCTAAAACATGATGCTATTAATAAATTCAGCTCTGCAGCATCAAAAATATATCCTATGGGACAAACAAAAGCATCAGAAGAACTAGTGCCAGCCTGCAAAATTAATGATCTTTAGTCCTTGTTAAACAGCAGAAAAATAGGATTGGAATTTAGAGCTGTGTGCTAGTCCCAGTTCAGCTTCTCTGGGATGCTCCATTACACACTCAGAGTTTTCCAGCTCCTGCTTTAAGAAAGCAAGATCAGATTTTCAGAGGTGCTAGATACTTGGGTGCCAGTGATGGCTATGGGAGCTGAGAGTCTTCAACATCTCATAAAACTAGAGTGAGCAGCAGATATGCAAAAGTGATCAGCCTGAATTAGAGAACAATTGCTTAAATTTGATCTCCTTGATTCTTCCATATGCCACAACCTCTGTATGTACAGCCCCATCATGACTTTAGCATAGCCCATCGTTCCCTCTGCATTTGTCACCATTGCTTTCTTTGCCACTAGTTACTTTTCCTCCTCCTATGACAGTGACCCCAATCTCTGTTCTCATTCACCACAAGCTGGAGGCTCCATATCCAGCCCATTTGTGTCTAAGCCAGGACTTGCATTTTCTTTTAGTTTTGGCCTTGAGGGCAAAGTCCTCTCTGCTCATCTCACCACAGGAGCAGCCAATCTCAGAAGCTGGGATAGCAACTGTCTTCTATCACACAGGAACTGAGAATAGATTCACAGACAACAACAAAAAAAACCCTACATTGAGCTTCAAAAGCTTCTTCAAAGCACTAGTTTTACTATCATGCTTACAATCCCAAAATGCTGAGTTCCTCCCTTCTTATCTATTTACTCCTTAAATATATGACACTACTGACACAGCAGTAATTTTTCCTCACCCATCAGTAATGAAAACAACTATCAGAACCCAGAAAGCCTCTTCCCAAAACCACAAGGGAACTGGGTAACGGTGATCCCTACACCACAGAGCTGAGCAGAGTGCTCACGCTGCACGGCGAGCTGCAGCTTGCACCAGCAGTGTTTAAACCACCCTGTCTGTAACTGTGGTACTGTGCTATATTCAGTGTGCATCTGCCAGGCCAACAGCAAAGTAATGAATCACATAAGATATGAAGCATACAATTTTACCTAAGGAGAAAGAAAATTGCATACTAACCTAGAGTAAACAATAAATCAAGAGACTGATTGCAGTGTATGTGTGCACGCTCTGTTTCCAGGGGGGGGAAATACACATTATTCATTAATATAAATGTGTGCAACAGTTCAGCCAGATTGTGCTCTGTTCCGCAACACAGTTTCAGGCAATACAAAAACTCAATTGTTCTGATTAAGTCAAGGTAAGAAATTCTGCATCCCCTACTCGCAGATGAAAGGACTTCAAGCAACCAAAACATAAGGTCCTACAAGTAAATAACATAGAGTTCTACCTCAGATTTATTGCACTCATGAGTCCACATTATTACTAACAGAGTACAATGACTTCACAGGTTTGCCACGGATCCATTGGACAATGTTTGTTCATCCAAGATATGAAAAGCTAGATTTTAATTCTGGCATGTCATGCAAAACTATGTGCTTCAACTTCAGGCAGTTATTTCTTCCAATTAACCCTAACTTCTGCTAAAGCAGTTAATTAGTGTTAACAGGGGGGTGGGGGGAAAGCCAAGCTGTTCCCTTGTAGGAAACAGCCAGAAGACCAAGTATGAGAAGTGAGTGACTATAGGCTGTACTACAACAGATGCACTCACCCACATTCAGTGTACCACCACACAAAAATACTCACAATAAACCCAAGTTTTTTATAGTCCCGAGTATACATAGATTTGCGTTTCTCAATGCTGCCGCTGCTGTTGTTAGGTTCAGATTCTGCATCAAATGCAATTCTTCGGAGTTCAAATATGATATCCCGTTGGGCCTGTGTTAAAAAAAAGGTTAAAAAAATTGGTTAAAATAACTTACCTCTCACTTTAATAACCAATACCATTAAAGCTGTTTCCAAACATCGTATTCCCTCCACTGCCCAACCTTTCTTTATGTAAATTCCCCACTTCATACTCAGAGAGACAGTCAGCAAGAATGACTTTGTGGTTCCCATTTTCCAAAGTCCTCACAGTTGTGGGGTTAACGTGCAGATGTTTAAGTGTTGACTTCCAGAAGCTGGACCCCTGGTTAGCAAGGCCACTAACTACACACTTAATTTTAACCACAGGCATGAAACCACAGAAGCCAAGAGATCACACACATTTCAAATTAAGCTGGTACTTCAGCACTTTGTTGGCTAAAATCAAAATGGCTCAGCACTCTGCATTCCTTTTGGTAACAGTCCATTTTTGCTAGCACAGGAATGGGCAAGAGAGGAATCACTGCAGTTACATATCACAAGAAATGTCCCAAGACAGCAATAACCACCCTATCATCAATACTTACAACACTGTGTTAGTCACTCTCTGTGGAGATAGGCACTAGTTAATTGCTTGTACATTCCTGAGAGTCAAACTTTCCAGCCTCAAACTTAAGAAACAAAAAGGCTAAAAATCCTACAGCGTTATGTTACTTATGTTCACAACCACCTTATTCTCCCACCTCCTCTTCTCCAAATTATCAGCAAGTCGTAACACAATTCCCTCTTAAAAATGAAATCAAGTTCCTCCTTGTAAAGAGCCTAAAAAGGCCACAAAAAATAAAGAAACAAAATACATCGACTCTATGGCTCATTGGCTCTACATTTAAATTTGAATCTCTTAGGGGGGAAGGGCCTCTTTTTGCACAATGAACAATATTAAAGCTGGTGTTTGGACACAGTAAGCAATAAACAAATGAACAACTATTACATAGGTTCCCAGTAACAAAACCAGGATTTTTTGTAACACAAATTAACTTCAGCTCTAGCATGCCAGATAGTTTATTTAAACATTCATTTTAGCTCTACGGAAGTAGTTTTAGGAAGGACCATAGAGATCTATTGCTCCTGAGAAGTGCACAACAGAAACAAATGCTGGACTGCTGCTTGAAGTCTTAGCTCAGGATGTCACCAAATTCAGTTCATGGAACTACATGGCCATTTTGCTGTACTTTTGCACAAGGAATGCAATAGCTGGTACATCTTTTAGCAACCAAAAATTGTAACCCAACTTCACAGAGAGAAAAAGAGAGAGAACGAATGAATTGTGTAAGCATTTCTAGCTGTGTCTTTTTCTCCATAAAGAGCTTTAGGCACAGCAATGAGCAGTGGTCCTCTTCCTGTTGTGACCAGATCATGCCAGATGTTTACCTGATCCTGTGGATCCATTTTTGTCATCATTCTGTCTTCCAGAAGGTTAAAGGTAAGTACTTGTAGAACATAAAGCTGGTGTGCCATTTCATTATTGATGGCCCTCTGTGCCCTGATAACATGCTGCAAAGAAAGAGAGACTCTGGTGAATGCCATCTTCTCAGAAAATTACATTAGGCGCGCTCAGGTGTTTCCGTTTCTGGAAGTATGTGTTTGCTGTGCAATAGTGTATATACATTCCAGAAAAAAAAGAAAATCAAACCAGGACTAATGCTATTGATTTAGATACTATAAAAGTAACTTTAAGTAAGGGATAAGACTTTAAAATAACAACACACTGAAGCTTTCTCCTTCTAGCCACTAGATAGAGCTGGTGCATATGTTGAGAAGTGGCACTAAAAAAAAAAATCACTGATAAATCACTTTGAAGAAGAATTAATTCCTTACCAAAAGCATTAGAGTTCTTTATATATATATATATATATATAAAATAGACTATATTAAGAAAAGAGTTAAGAGAATAGCTGCCTGAACAGAAAAGTATTCAGGCTGCAAACACAACCAGCAAATACAAGGACGTAACAGGACTACTCCTGCAGGAGTCAACATCACATCATAACCCTACTTTGACCAGAAAACTCCATTCTGTATGAGGAAGATTGCTTAGATTGCTTATACAATGCCCCATATGTGCAGAATTATCCCATCCAGAAAGCAGATACCAAACTGATGGACAATTTAAAAATCCCCGGTGTGCCAAAAAACACCAAGTGGTTCTGTATGGGAGACAGACCCAGGTCACTAAACACAGCAGAAACACATAAGGAGAGAGTCACCAAGAAGGAGGTGGATACAGCAACTGATATTGTACAGTTCCAGAGAACAAAATAATCTGCTAAAAGCCACTGGAACATTTTATGATAGTAAATGAACACCTAAGAATATTATCCATATGCTTATACCAAATTTCTTACGAACACAAGCAGTGTAAAAATACGCTTTCTGAAACAAATTCTGGGTTTTTTTTTGTACACATCATTGAAGTTACGACAGCAAATGAGAAAGAACGAGGGGTTGTCTGGTTGTTTTGTTTGTTTTACACTGTCTAGTATCCCATAACAGAGAAAGAGCACTTTCCCTTGTTCCCATGAAGATGTAATCTACTCTAATATCAAAGGCAAAATCTGTCTGATTATCCACGATAGCAGATACAAATCTTTTATATTATATTAATTAACTTCACTGTGAGCTGTATTTCATTCTTCTTTTGTGCAAGTGGTGACAAATTGTGTGCAACTTTATACCAAGACAGAATAATCTGTAGAACTGAAAAACACAGAGTTATTCCGTATGATATTTCCATGAAGAAACCACCATTTATTTGACTGGGAAAATACCCTTTCTGATAATTAGTTTTGAACCCATTCAACAACCAAACCTTTATCTTATATATTACAGGCTTCAAAACACATCAAAATACAAGTGCAATTAAAATACATTCAGATAAAACCTATGAACACCAAAACTGGAATCATCTTTTCTCTCTAATAATGAAAAATAACTTTGAAAATTACATACTTACAGTTAAGATGATAGAGCGAAGCTGCTTTTGTGCCAAAATGTTTGCCATTTCCTGATGTAGTTAAAAAAAAAACAAAATTAGGCAGAAGCAGGTATTTTAGTGCCATCCCTAGAAGAACACTGACTTAAAAGATTTTAGTCTTAAGTTTCTGCAGTGTTACTTATAAATTAAATGAAGCAGGATATCAGGTATACTATCATATGTATTATTTCGGGGGTCACAAACTCAGTTTACTCTGCTATGAGAAAAGGGACAAAGTAAGTGAAAAGTATGTCACAAGCTGAGGGTACTTTGGTGACCCAAAACCAGCAATGAAAGACCTCAGAAGAGACTTCTGTGGGTTAAACGGAATATTTACACACATACTTGTTGAAGCACAACCTTCCCTCATCAAACAACACAGAAGGAAACATGGAATGGGAGCCAGCCAGTGCTTTGAAACAAGATGTCAAACAACTTGCTTATTTACATTAATATTTTGGCTGTTTTAAAGTCAAGTGCTCTACCTTTCACTCAATAAATCAGCCTACAACTCAGTACTGTTTCATCATAGCAAACAGTACTTCTCCCCTGTATTTTTAGTAGAAATGTTGACATTGGTCCACTACTTTGTCTTAAATGAACTTCTCTTTGTAGACCTGTCTGAAGTCACTATCAAGAGAATATGCTTTTACTGTCATTCTTAAGCAGCTGATCCCAGCTGTCCATGCTGCAAACTGTCCAACAATGCATAGGACGGAATATTTTATACTTACTAAGCATGAGGGTCTAATCTTAACCATACCTACAAGGGTATATCCCATTTTTAAGCTCCATGATTTTTTCCATCAATATAGAAATATATGTGTGTGCATGTGTATGTAGATATATGCTAGCACAGAACTTACAGCAATTATCATCATGTAATTATTTTTAAATTCTTGTTTTCAAAATATACTATTTAAGGATTTGACTAACATATTGCACACTGCTATTTAGACACTGTTTATACGTACACAAAGGGGTAATGTTTGGAATTAGTAGATCATTGATTGGAAATACAGCCGATGTACATACAGCCTTACATAATACTGCACAATAAATGACATCAATGCTGACAGATCCTTCAGGACGTTCTTAGGACGCACTGTGATTCTGTGCAGTTGGCACCACATCAGAAATACTGTTTATGTTCAGGTGAAATTTTTTTAAAAAATTCCTGGTGATCTTTGTGAGAGGGTAGATCTTTGTGAGATCTTTGAAGGGTAGTATAAAGTGCATACTGGTTCACTTTTACATAACAAACAAGAAAGTAGAGACAGGAAAAGTGAGACTATCACATAAAACATATGAAGAACTGGATTGCTGAATCATGGCTGCACAAACAATGTAAATAAAGCAAGTGTCAGGGTGAGATCTTGCTTGCAAAAAGAAAATAATTCTAATTGCAATACAGGAGGCAATCACAGATGTTGACTGTTTAATTTATGCCAGATAAAGGTTGCTGCAATAGAACATGGGAATGATAAGGAAGGAAGAAGGGACCAAAGACAAGAGAAATTCAGCTTTAATTTTTAAGCTAAGCTTAAATTTTTAGCTTTAATTTTTTCTGGCTAAGCAAGTTTCAATTGCAAAAAACAGCAAAGGAATGAATGATAGAGATGCTTCCATCTCTTTTGGAAGTGCACAACTGAGCTGCAGGGGGAGTGCCTGGCACACGATGTGCTTCATGTTCCAGAGACCAGACTAGCTGGTTTTGTCAAAGAATATCCACTGCCAAAAGATGGACAGGTAAGGAATATGAAGTAGTCTTTTCTGGATTCAAGGCAAAAAAATGGGATTTTTTTTTTTTTTTTAATTTGACTGTTTGGAGAGGATTATCAAATTGTCACTTCTTTCTTATACCTGTAATTTATAAGGTTGTTATTCATATTATTTTTTGTCACTGGACCAAAAACTGAGAGATGCAACAAGCATTCACAAAACTCACTACTGCATCAAAATCAACTTTATCTCCCAGAAGGCTCTATGCCTATTAGCAGCTGATGAGCTGCCTCTTCTAAAATAAGTAATGTAGTAACAGACAAGAACAAGAATTATTGCACAAAATTTGCTGTCTCATTTCCCATAGCAACATGTCTCTGCAAAAATGCAGACAATTGCCAAAAAAACTGTTTCAAACATTCACAGTATCATTTCAATGCTCAAACTCTCAGCTTTTTTCAGATTAAAGACTTTTTTAAAAAAAAACAAACCCAAAACATAGGTGTCTCTGGGTGAATTGATCCTTGATAGTGGCAGAGGAAGCAAAGCACCCAGGGAGTTCTCATTAAAAAAAGAAAAAGCTGGAACGTCTTGGCTTTTTGCATTACAGAAATTTAAAAAAAAAAAAAAAAAAGGAAAAAAAAAAAAAAGAGAAGGAATTCAGATACCAGCACCAATTTAAATCCTGTCCTTAATTACAGTGCAGTCATCCACATCGTGCCAGTCCCCATAAGACAACAGCAGAGAGAGCGACAAAGCTCCTGGAGTCATTCGGGGTTTGGTACAGTTTCTCACTCCCAACCATATTAGTGGTGAGCACTGAACCTTAACTTTTGAGTACCCACCGTCAGATAATTACATGAGACTGCATCACATCAGTTCATTATCTTAGAAAGACAGAATTTGGTAAACGACATCAGTTATCCCTATCCTGAAGCTAACGGAAACCTACCTTCTTGAATGCATGGTTTACTAATTAACCACAAGATAGATATAAAGAGAAACCCAGCAGATTCTGACTCCTTATTATCGGTTATGAAAGGCCGAAGGGAACTTTCTGCAAGTGTCAGAGCCATTAGCCTTTAAGCCAAATCAGATCATTATATTCTGATGATCACAATCTCTATGACTAACGATTTTGTGTCACAGCAGCAGGTACTTCAGGTGAAGTGAAGTCTGCGTGGTCTACTGTCAGACTCACTATGTGGTTATGCTGTTGGTGAAATACAGTTTTACTTGTTGGGAATACCCTGTGCTACTGTCATCTTCAGGAACATGTGCCCACTGATTAATATTAAAAGTCTTATCTACATCTGACATTGTCTCTCAACTTCAAATATGGCCAAAGCAGACTTTTCAGAGAAACATAAGCAGTACAAACTACATACAAATGTAAAAAGTGAAATATCTGCTTTTGTTTCAAGAACCTATCACAGATTTATATTGGAACTGAAAGACAGTTTTTAATCCAATTTTTATTCATTAAGGGCCTTCTTCCCTAAATAACTGAAGACTGTATTGGAGGAAGAAGGAAAAAAGAAATGTGATAAAAGGCTTTTTTTTTTTTTTTTTTTTTAATTAAACTCTGTTTTTACTTTCCCCTGTTTGTCATTTTAAAAATATTTTTGAAGCAAAAAAAGCGAAATTACCCATTAAGGCTTTGATGTTTGTTTAAACAATCTCCTGCATTTAAAAATGTAAATAAATCTAAGGCAAGTCCTTGTCATAACTGATCAGCTCTCAATGAACTTCTTCTGGACACTAACAGTGCGTCACCACAAGAATTATCATCTGTTTTGGTGACAGAAATGTTAAATAAATAAATGACTAAATCTGTTTTGACACAGGCTAATGACTTCACAAGCATGGGTAAAACTTCTCTATTTCATAGCACGTCACATTCCATCCTCATTTAACAGCAACTAGCAATCTTGAAATATTTCCTTTTGAGACTTCTGATCTCTGGCACTAAAGTTAACTTAAAACAGCACACTATAAAAGTCATGAAATGCCTGCATGCCCAGATATTGCCATTTTCAAAAGGAACGTGCTTTTTATTAAAAAATCTGGGGAGGAAACAGTTTACCAAAAAATAGCCTGGTTTTACAAGCTGTGTTGGCAAAGAGAACAGTACAATAAATAACTACAGCCAGCCACAGTCAGTCCAGTTCATGTGAGGTTACAGGGAACTACAAAAGCACAGAAGAATGCTTAATCCCTCCTAATAGTGGTGCAAGATGGAGGTAGCTCCATTAAAATGAATGATAATACCAGCAGGAAACAACAGAACAAGTTTCAGTTTGAATTAACTGCAGGAAAAGTGTGACTGGGACAACTGCTGGGATGAATGTGACACATTTTTCCTACAGATGTGTAGATTTACAAGACCAAATGACTCACCTGCCTCTTGTCATCTGGTGCTTTAAGGAAAAGTGCATTTATTACCGCAATGGTATATGTCTGGATTTCTTGGTCTGTCCTGTATGGAACAAAATTATAAATATGAGAGAAGAACACAAATACCCACCAGTTGTAGAAACTCATCTTCCAGTTGCATTACTGCAGGTAGAAGTGGAGGGACTTAATGTTAACCATGTAAAAGTTAGGAAATCAGTCAAAAGTTGGTCATGACTAGGTTGTCTCTATTATTAAGAGAGACAAGATGTTCTAGAGGGACATTCAGCATTCAAGAAAGGTGGAACCACATTCTTGAAGTGCCATTGACCCTCCACTGATCATAGCAGGAGCCCAAACAATCAGCTTCTGCCAGATGCCCAACAGCTCAAAGTAGGAAGAGGAATCTTCCCCTTAAAGGGTTCTGGAGATGAACATGCTGGTATGAAAAGCTTTTCAGGTGAGTGGAAAATGTCCTAGCTGGAAGGCAAGTGTAACTATATGCTATGCATGACCCTATGCTACAAGAGGCACTTTCCATCCCTTTAACCACCACATGTTACTGATTAAGAAAAAGCTTATCCCTTTTCAAATATATCTTCAGCAAAAGTTGACCAATTTTTGCCTTACACACTTCTCAAAGGCTGGCAAGCAAAACAACCCCATCTGTATGCTAATGGCATTATGTATTTTATTACTATGGGGTGCTCTTCTCTTCCCACCTTCCAACTACACAGGTAGTTTAGTGCAAAAACAACAAATACTTAAAAAAAAATAATAAAAATAAAAAATGATCAAGCAACTCCAGAAAGCTGGTTACCAGTCACCCAGTCACTTACAGTAGATGCAGGATTCATATAGGAGGCTGCCAGTCTTTATACCACTCTTCTTCCAAATCCATGCTCATTTGGGGGGAAAAAATAAAAATTAAAAAAAAAAAATCCACCATATCAGGTGGCAGTTGAAGACACTCACCCCTGCAGATGTGGAATGAGCTGCCCAATTGTGATCTCCTGTGCCACCTTCTGGTACAGGTCATGGCTATTGAGCACCATCGATTCCAGGATTGCTAGTGACCGTTGCAAGATAGAGATGTCCGAGGCAAATTTGTTCACATAGCTTGCTATCTACAAATTCAAACATTTATTAGAGAATTTGCATCTTGTCATGAAAAAAGGGAAAAGGAAGCAAGAAAAATGTGGACATGGCTCAGAAAGGTATGAGAATAAATGTAGTATTGTCCACGTGCCAGGTATCAGCAAATACCTGAAAGCAAACAACCAGGCACTGCAGATACCTTCAAAGGACACAGGGGGACAGATTCTTCAGCTGGCACAAATCACCACAGATTTATGTCAATATTCATACCACCGAAATATATGCTTCAACATTACAGTACAAACACAATAAATCAACATTAAAGAACTAGAATGGTCATCTTTTTGTGAAGAAAAAGATATCTATGTGAAGAAAACTTTGTAAAGGAAAAGAAGAATACTTCTCATTCTCTCCAGTAGAAATCTGTGCCGAGTTTTATCTAACCAAATATCTAGGCTCAGGGCAACTTTTGCAAAACAGAAATTTACATCTAGCTCTCTGGCAAAACACACTCTAGCAAAATATGTTTTGGTTTGGTTTTTTTTCCCCTTTGCTGTTAGCAACAACACTGAAAGCTCTCTCTGCAGGTTACAAATTAAAATTCTGCTGATGATCATTTATCAGCACAACTGGTTCTGTAACTGTGTCTAGAGCCCAGTCTCGCTAAGTGTTCCTCCATTAATAAACTTCCCTCGTACTGCGAGCTGCCACAAACAAATGGCACCTTAATCCAAACCAGGTCTGACCTCTGCTTTTTTCAAGCGTGGCAATGACATGTTGCACACTCAACATCTGCAGAGCTGACACAGCTGTGCAGTCAGATGTGGCAATGTGTGTTCTTCCACATGCTGCCCAGTCCAAGGACCCAGCTTCTCGGGAAGAAGCTTTGCCTTCTGCTGACACAGGAAGCAAGAACTGCCTGGGTTTTCCTTGAACGCACTGGTACCAGCAACAGTCAAGCTGAAAGGTACCCGAGGAAGCACAGACAGAAGAAATGTTGTGTGACCACAGTTATTTACTCTTTACAGCCAAGTAACAGACTACAGTGGCCCTGTCTCAAAGCTTGATTGGTTCCTTCCAGAAAACTTTAAGTCTACGTGCTGCTTCAGTACTCATGCTACAAGCCATTAATGTGAGTCTCCTGTTTCTAACTCTGGATGCTTGCTTCCTTAGACCTTAGCATCGTTTTCCTTTCAGAGGAAGAAAGGCATGACCCATGCTCAGAAAAGCTGCCCAGCTGTCTGTAAAATTCACAGTTAAATACTGACACGTGGACAACACTGTTTTGCACTTCTGACATTTTGAGCAGTACTGAAGGAACAAAACATCCTTTCTGCAACTTCAGTTGGAGACGACAAGGAAATACAGACAGATTTTTCTTCTTCTAATCTCCTGCAGCACTGCTGTTTGATCTGCTACTTGGTTTGCATGACCACATTAGGAGCATGCGATGCTGAATATAACTCAGTTCAGAAAATAAACACTGACTTCACAGAAAAAAAAGAACCAACTCGTGCATGCAAAGAGAACAGGAGGAGAGAAGCAACTCAATTAGCCTTTTTCTACTCTGGACTTTCAGTCATAGAATCATAGAATGCTGTGAGCTGGAAGGGACCCACCGGGATCATCAAGTCCAACTCCTGTCCCTGCACAGGACAATCCCAACATTCATGTGTCTGAGGGCACATGTTGGCTAAATGCTTCTTAAATATTGTCAGGCTTGGTGCCATGAGCACCTCCCTGGGAAGCCTGTTCCAGTGCTCCACCACCCTCTGCCTCAAGAACCTTTTCCTAATGGCCAACCTCACCCTCCTCTGGCACATCTTCCTGCCATTTCCTCTGGTCCTATCATTGGTCACCAGAGAGAAGAGATCAGCACCTGCCCTTCCTCTTCCCCTTGTGAATAAGTTCTAAACCGAGATGAGATCTCCTCTCAGTCTCCTCTTCTCCAGGCTGAACAAACCAAGTGACTTCAGTCTCTCCTCATATGGCTTCCCCTCTAAACCCTTCACCAACTTAGTGAAGTCCTCTGGACAGTCTCCAGTAGCTTTAGATCCTTTTTATACTGTGCTGCCCAAAACTGTCCCCAGTACTTGAGGTGAGGCCACACCAGGGCAGAGCTGCCGGAAAGTTCTGAGCCCAAGTAATACTGACATTAGTATCTAACATGCATTGTGCTGTTCAGAGTAACAAGGTGTATCTCAGAAGCACCATGCTACCCTATCTCTCTTAATGCTGTTCCAGTTGTTTTTTGATGCACTGCAGCCAGAGCTGCCAGATGCCCAGAAGGCCCACGATACAGACAGTGTGTGCACAGACCATGTCTGCACTGCTCACACAAGCCAAGTACGCTCTGGATGCCTCACAGTCATCAGGCATCCATCAATCAATTGTGCAGCA
>NW_010324287.1:32128-53180 GCF_000700745.2 Antrostomus carolinensis
CAGGAATACAATATGTCCAGACTACGTCCCAACTTGTCAGAACACTGTCACCATCCTCTTTAGAAGCCCTGACATATACGAATTACTCTTGGTGCAGCAGTTCCTTCCCATGACATTTCAAGCGGCGTGTAAATGCTTCACTGGGACATATTCATTGGAGGGGCTTGCAGAAATGTAACAGTACAGGTAACTGAAACCTCAGTCTAGGACAGGCTGCCTTAGACATATTTATTCTTCTCATCCTGGACCATAATATCTTTTAATCATAAACACAAACCCAAGGTATGAAGCTCGCTTGTGTGTTTAAAAAGCTGTGATGTATCACACTGAACATACATGCAAAACATCTGCTAGGTAACTTCCATGTCAAGCTATGTATATTCATAACCACTTTGCTGAAGCATGAAGTCTGGCCAGAAATAATAGGCTTATCTACCCTGATAAATAAGGCATGCCAGATCCAGAGGGAGTAAAATTAGATTAAAAAGAAATTCTATTACCATATTTGAAGTTGTGGATGAGGGGAAAAAAAAAAAAGAAAGACTCTTCTTGAAAAGAGACAAGAAGCAATAGGAGTTCAAATTTATGTCATTTGCTGTTCTCTGCTTATTGAGCACTACGTGCAGGGAGGGCTTTCAACATCCAAAAATAATTCTGAGCTCATTTATCCAGAATTCTGATGATAAAAATAATGCAAGCTCACAGAAATACAACCTCGCCTCCAGAAATAAGCAACTTCATTTCTTTGCACTTTTACATGAAAACCTGTGACTTGAGTGTGTCTCATTTAGGATAAAACTATCTGTTCAGCAAAACACCTGTAACTTTAATACCTGCATAGCCCTATCAGACATATACAGCCACATATAAAAGAAAAAGTGGCTGGGTGCTTAAACTTCCAGTCGATTTCAAGGGAAATTAGGAATCTGAATGACTTTACATGTTAAGCCCCAGTGTTCTGCTGAAACAGGAGTTAAACATGTTCAGGGTAGATAAGAAACCTGCTGCAAACTAAACAACATCATCTGAGTTCTCTTCCAGTTTCAGCATCACTCAAAGCACAGGGGAGAGAATTCAAAAGTTAAAAATGAAAAATTTTTAAAAAAACCCAAACAAAGTAAACTAAACCCTGCCACCAACAAAAACCACACAGGGAAAGAACAGTGAGGGAAACAGATCTGATTTTCTGAGCAGTGGTATGTTCATTAATCATCTGCCTGGACTGTTCTGAAGTCAGAAATGTACAGAAAAATCTGACAAAGTTTTGTTCCCCTTTAAGTCCTAATACACAGTAAAACTTTCAAGCGTGCATCTCATTTTCAGGTGAGGAACTAGAGTTGCACTTGACTACAGAAAAACCAGCCAACAGTTGTGAGGCACAGGGATGCTTCTTTCCCTGCTGCCAGCCCTTTTTCCTGCACAGTGCATTTTAGAAGGCAGAGTAAACAATTCATCGAGGTTAAGACTCTGCATCACATAGTTACGAAACAGCAATTAAAAATACCTCTTAGAATTATTTATATAACTTTCTTAACCAAGACTACAAACTTTATTTCTCCTCTTCTAGGAACTGAAGATGGGAGTATCAAATTTGTGTAGTGTATTTTGATATTCAATTACCATGACATTTTCTAAGAACTGGGCATCCAAATCCTTGAGGCAACTATGGAAGCTGGAAATAAACTATTGTCATAAGCAAGAAAAAGGTCTTGAGAGAATCTTGCATATCATAAGGAAGTTTTTTCAAATGATGCTATTTTTCCCTTAAGATAAGGAACAAAGCTCTCCTTGAAAGTGTCAACTCTTATTTGCAGCAGATGGAATAGCAGTCTTTATGTAGCCAAAGGATGAGGGGCAGACAAGTAGTTAGTCATTAGAAGCAGTTAGAGGTTCCCCTTGAGGTCTCTTCTAGATTCTGTATTTTAAGTTAGCAAAATATTCAAGAAAAAAGTTCAAATTAATTCCTCCCCATTCCAGTTTGGCTTCCATTTAACATGAAAGACAGCTTCAAAGGGCAGAAGCACTCGATTACAAAGTTCCCCCTCAGCTAGCAGAAACTTATCAGCTCCCTTATCCATCCTATCAACCACTTGAGTAAGTCCATCAGCAACCTCAAGTGGCCTGTCAAAAGCCAAGGTCAGAGAAGCCAGTGAGAATAAAGCTGCAGACTGGTGTCAGAGAGACATGGTCCAAAGGTTTGCCCCTTGCCCACAGAGCCCCACTGAGGGCCCTGCTCTTCTGGCTCCCAACTGCATGACAGGTGAGGACACGCCTGTGCCTTTTTCCTCTGTTTTTATCATTCTTTGTCCTTCTGTTTCACTTCTAACTCTCCTATTCTTCTCCTTGGTCCCTTTCTTGTTCACCAGTTTCACTTTTGGCTTTTACTCTCTGGATTTGGTTTTCCTAGGTACTGCATGAGAATGCTTTTCTTTGTGGCTTTTGTTTTGGTTTTTAAATTGGGTCACTATCCAGGGAAACCTATGGAAGTGCCAGACAGAAGAGACCAGCCATTAACTGGGGTGCACACAACACTCTCTTCTGTAGTTACTATACAACCCAGAGGGCAAAAAGATGCTGCTAAGGTTAGACAATGACAATCATTTTGAGTCACTAACAAAGATTGATTTAAACTCATTTTAGCAAGTTCCTTCATACACTTCTTAGTAGGCTCCCCTAGCAAATAAGGTATTCTGGGCTTGACCTCATATCTCATGAAGTCGGTGAAAAAACAGTTACACTATTTTCTTTGCCATGAAGAGATAACCATAATCATCATCATCATCTAGCTAGACTGCAAGATTGGCAAAAAAACACATTCCAAAACCCAGATCAATTGTACTAATCTTTCTTACAAATAGCACCCATCATTTTTAATGACCAAAACTGAACTTTAATATCTAGTGCCCTTTTCAAAATTGATTCTTCTTCCACTTTTGGCAACAAAAGTAAATTTGTACTTTCCTTTGGTGGTAGCAATTTTCTAAACAAATTTAAATTAAAAATCTTTGCTCTGACACACTCTGTTAAAAGGAAGAGATGTTTGCCACAGGTTATATTCATTCCATTACTACTTCTGATATCATTTTAGTGAAGTAACTCTGATATCTTCTGAACCTGTACAAACACACTTTAACTTAAGTTCTAAATTCAATCTGGTTTGAAAATTCTTTGTAAAAACACGTAGGTGCTTGTTCTTCCCACAGTAAATGAAAAGGGTTAAATCGGTAACAAAAACTCTTCTTCGAAGTCTTACTTAAGGGTTAAGTACTTAAAGTTCTGTACTTAAAGAGTACTCCTGTGTTTCTGCTGCTTTTGTTCATCTCCTACATGCAAGAAAAGAAAAAACGTTGCAAAATGTGGAAAGATCTGTTTCAAAACCACAGATCTCGGTTGCAAGATTCTGAGGCAGCACAGTTCAACTTGATAAACTCAGTAGATATCAGCTTAATTTCCATTTGTAAACTAACTCATTTCTCTTCCTCCCATATCCCCAGAGGAAACATTTCAGTGCTGTTTTTGTTTCAAGAAAGATGCCATTACTCATTTTAATTTACATGAAATCAAAATACTAATTCTTGCTTAAACAGCACGGGTTACATGTTACAGGTTACACTGTCACTGAGGAAGCAATTTCTTGTGTAATAAGCCCAATACAGTGTTGATCCCGTTTCACTCCCATTGATTTCTGTAGAAGTTGGGCCAGATCATGCAACTATAAATATTTATAGTTTGAAACAGCACTTTAACCCCATTTTCATGTAGCTTTTTGACCAATGACCTAAATAACATACCTGGGGGAAAAAAAAAATCCAAACCAACTACTCACCTCCAAAATGTAAACTGATATAGAAGAGATAGCATTGATTACAAGTTTACCTTTTTAATGAATGCCACAGAGAATGTATCCCACGATACAATCCCATGATCCATCAGCTCAACAAATGCAGTCAGTGTAAAGGACAACATATCTCCAAAGCTGCAAGAGACAGGAGTCATGACAACATTTACCAGTGATGCAGCAGGGCAACAACCGAGGGAATAAAGTAGCAGGAAGCTTTCAGAAAGGCAGGAAAATGAAGTCAATTATGGAGTAAGAGGTAGCAGAAGAGCAAGAGAGGCCGTGCAACAGATAGTCTCCAAAACAAATTAGCATGGACATCAAGAATAGTCACCTGGAAGAAAGTAATTTTGTAAGAGAAGAACTAACCCCCAGGAGAACACTACATGCAATGCTCAAGGAAATCAGATAGTCCTAATTAAACTTCTCTTATAAATTCAGAGTTTTAGATCTAACAGAATAAGGGAGCTTTTTCTTATTAACTTATGGAAATGCTCCTAAACGAATGTCATACAGAAGTGCCACGTTTTGGTACCTCAGTATCAAGCAAATTGGCAGAAGGTTAGTGGATTGTTAGTTCCTTCTCTTACAAGGAAGTAAATGCAATTGAAGAGGTTTTCTATTGAGCAGTACTTTGCCAATAGTTAATGCCTCAATTTCTCTCTTTGAACCTCACGATGTATCTCCTTTAGTTTCTCATCAGGCATCCACGCCAAGCTAATTGCAAAGTTCCCATGGTTTATCCAAGCATGCAGCTCAAATTGTTTAGGGTTTGCAGGCCACTACACTGCATTTCACATCTGTGAATTTACACCTGTAAATCTGAGATTTAATGCATCTTTGTATCAACTCAACTAAATTCAACATGAGTTTAAACGTAAAATAAATAATGTGCTCTCATCTCATTAGCAGCACAGGAATTTTTCATGTTAAAAACCAGTTTTTAAAGGTTAACTTCATTTCTGTATATAGTCAGAGCACCAAACAGTCAGGCAGGCATAATAATTTCAATGAAGCCATTTAATGAGGTAACTAAATACAAGCAGCAGTGTCCAAAGCCCAAAATAAAGCAGTGTATTACCCTTAAGGGCAAGCCAAACCACCTGCAAGGTACTCTGCCACAAAGCCACTGCAGGCATAAGCACACAATCAATCTAAACAGCATGAATAGTCCCAGTGATTTTAATGCAGCAGCTTACCTAATAAAAAGATAAAATTAAAAAAACCCCTCTGTCAGATTGGAACTGCAATGCTCCGTGTATTGAAAACCTGAGTCTAATGCTACAGCCATACTTAAGCAATATAATTGGTAATCCTTACTGTGTGATTTGTTCCCCTTCTATCCTGCACCAACCCAACACAAATAAGCGAGCATCCACCCAGATGGAGGACATGCACCGCAGTACAGAAGAATAAGGCAGAAAATCATTTTACTATAGAAATTCCCATAGGCAGTTTACTGGGTTTGATATAATCTGCCATTTAGGGATTTCTGATGGTGAGATGCAGCCTTTAGTGTCCCCTTCATTTCAGACAGGAGCTCTTGTTCATCGAAACGCTACAGATGTCCTCCGCTAAAAATAAATTTGCCATTCTTGACATTTTGTAAGTAAAACAAACAAACAAACAAAAATCCAAAACATATCTTTTCCACAGTAAGTAAGGGTATCTCACAGTGGCTTTGATTATTTATGACAGAAATCAAAAAACTACACCAAAGAGCAAACAAGAAAAATTCAGTGCCTTTTAAAAATCCACTGTAATTCTGCAAGGAATATGATGCTCAGCAAATACATGATCTGGAAATTTTTGGTTTTGTTTTGGGGGGTAAAGGGGTTGGTTTTCTTTGCTTGGTTTTTAAGATTGCAAATCTTTTAAGAATTAAATTAGATTTAAAATGTCACCATTAGCATTCCAAATAATCAAGGATTTCATAACAAGACAACAATAAGACCCTGCAGGAAATTTAATCAGCTCCAGCCCTGTCATTTTCCCCAATCCATTTTTTTTGCATAAAGTGGTTATGTATGAATCCACAAATAAAACAGCACCCTTAGGAAAGGCTTCCTTCTAAAACCCTGTGCCAAATTCTCATGCATCTTCATGACAGAAGACTTGCACAAATATCTGGAATTCTGGTATTTTAAGAAGCTAGACCAAACTAGGTCCAAATAAAAAGAAAAAAAAAATTACAAAAAGATAAATAGGCCATAGGGGTTGAAAAGTAGATAAAAATATCTTTTCCCAGCATTAAACTAAGTAGATAAATTATCACCCCTAGTTTTGCTCATGTATCATTTAAAAATGTAGTCAATTAACCTATATTTAGTACATAAATACCCTCCTATAAACTAATTGTACATGAAAGCTAATCCCCATTAACAATGGGTATAGTTTAGAAGGATTACTTAAACTGGATTAAATCTACATATGGATATTTACCTTCAGAACAGCACTGGTTGGAATTCAGGTTAGTTTAATTCCTTAACATTCAACAGTCTCATTTATTCTTCTCACCAAAACTACTGATTAATCCTGACACTTAATCCAGCCTCCTCCCCTGCTTTGGAGGGGAAACTGGGTTAATGGAGCTGAAAATACCGGTATTAATGTATAAACCTGGTTTTAGTAGATGTGACAATGATATAACTGTTTGGGATCCAGAAGGGGAAAGTACTTTTCAACATAAAATGATCAGCCACCCCTTCAGATGTCACTCCTGGGAGACTGCTCCAAATAATTAATGACAGTGAAGAGGTACAACACTGGGACTAATCAAGCAGCAAAAAATACTCCAACTTTATGTATTATACAGCACCACACATACACAGTATGTATTTTTTACATATTTAGCTATACATATACATCTGCACACACACAGATGCGCTAAGTGCCATTGCAAAAGCCAAAAGCCAGGCTTAAGGGATAAGCATCAGGAATAGCACAGCTAAAGATGAAAGCAATCTCCAGGGTAACTAGAGCAAGGATTAAAGTATCTGGAGGGGGAAGGGAGTGGTGTTGATTCATTGTTCTGTGTTTAAACACAAGCAGGTAGGTAGAAATAGACTTCCAAGCAATTCATTTCAAGACACGCGCACTCATACTGTTAAGAGCAGCGGACAGAATAGATGCTAGAAATTTCAAGGGAATAAAAGCTTGTTCATAAAAGTAGTAATCTTAGAAAATATGTGGTAGGAGCTTCTTGACTTTAAAATCTCAGTAAGTGTTTTCGTCATAGAAAAAGTCCGAAAAATGATGAGGCCTCTTCTTCATAAAATCTTTTTAGGCTCATCCACAGCACAAGGCACAACAGTTCTGTCAATACCAAACCCTTGCTGCTCTGGCACAATGACTTAATAGTTTGACAGTAATTCCTGATGAAGTGTTTTTGAATGTGTGTCATTGCAGCAAGAGGGGAAAAATGATCAGAAACATGCAGTGTGTAATTACAATTTCATATCTCACTAACACTGACATTTTAATGATCTATGCTATCAGGCAAGCTACTCGTACAATCCCTCCTGAGTGTTGTTCAGGGCTCTGGCTCTTCGGTGAGGACACCTTAGGCTGGGACAGCTGATGAGGTTTCCCTGTTCTCTCATATCTAACTCCCTTCTTCTAAACATCACTGCAAGGATGGGCGAGCTGGTCAGGAAGAACCTCCTCACCCACAGCAGTTCTCAACAAAAGCCTCGGAAGCAGCAGAAAGTTGTGGTCTGCCACACCGTTGGCTGTCCCAGCATGAGCCACGCTAGTGAGGATGGGTGGCTGTGCTGTGACCCACAGCCTGTGCACCTCAACCCCTCAAACCTGACGGAAGAGTAAGTCAACAGCTGTGTTTCACATCCCAAGGTTTTAGAGAAGTATCAGGGCAAAGCCTGATCATTTACATGCCTAAGAATTTTCTGCATTCTTACCTTAAGAAACTGTGAAGAAAAAAACCAAAACAAAACTACTGCACATTTTTATATTAGCTTTTCCTTCCTAAAAATAAAAATGACAGGAATGTGTATGTGACCCTGACCACCCCATCTGTCTCTCACCTGCCTTCCTCGTATCATTTCTACATGCTAAACCATCTTCTTGTCATGTGTGCTAAGTAATCCTCAGACATATATATAGATCTACGTCTGATATTTTGAAAGATGATTAAAGCAATTTGGATTTCTTATCAAAATAAATTAATGGATTTTGAACACCCAAATCCCCTAGATGTTGGTTTTGGTGTTTTTGAGGAGGGGAAATCTCATTCCATGTTTAACACACATACCAAAATGAACATTTTATTGCTATTGAGGTAAAAATATTCAGCTTTTCAAATGATTCTTTAAATTGAGATTGTTAGTCAGGCTCAGCTGTTACCACATAACAAAAAAAAAAAAAAAGCAATATAAGCTTATATATAAAAAGCTTAACATACAGATATAAAGCTAGGTTGACTGTCTCATGTTTTATACAATAAAAAATGCACAGGAGAACCTGAAAATTAACCATTGCTTGCCTGTCACAACCAGGATACAGCCACCAGCCCGTTAGGACTAGAAGCCAAAGATAGTACATCTTCACACAAACCACTTTTCATGGGCAAAACAGAGCCCTCATTGTGCAGAGGGAAGGCAGCAAAGAAACAACTTGAACTGGCCAGGAGGCAACAAGAGAGTAGCAGCCTGCTACCAACTACAGGAGTTAAGGAAGCGGTTAACTTTAAGTCTCTTATCACTGAGCAACTGTGTTGCAGCCTAATAATACTGGGCAGCTGAAAGGCCTGACATCACTGAGGTCAACATCAAAGAGTAAAAACCGCTTTTTTAAGTTAGAGTTGCCAAGGATAAATGGCCATGAATAAATTTAAACAGGGGAGCAGAATATATCTAATCATCAGAGGACAAGAGCTCTGGAAAAGCCATGGGGGCAAGAACCTAAGTCTAAAAGGAAGAGTGATGATGCAGCAGGATGCTTTGCAAGCACAGTGTGAACCAGAACCTTTTTTATTGCTATGGCTCCTCTTCATTGCTTCTACACTGCTTGCTTTCTTCAAGTAACCTTTCCAAAGGTGAAGGTAAGCCACCATCAAATCAAACTAGGAGCAATTCACACCTACCTGGTACTTACTCAGTACAGCTGAAAATGACTGAACAACCTGTGCAGGGTAGCTGCCCCTGTTTTTCTAGATGATTACAGAAAATGCACTTAACTGCTACACTGCAGTTGACACAGATTTTTTTCAGCAACACAGAAATATTTCTTTCTGGTATAGTTTCACAGTGTTCATTACAAGGGACCAGACCTACTGATTTTAAACAACTTGCATTCCAAAAACCTGAAATAGCTTTGTACTCCTGGTATTCAGGCTTCTCTAAGCTTGAAAACTAACTCCGATTAAAGAAAACAAGCTGTGAATTTTAATCAGAACTGTAACAATTCTCGAATAAATATGGGTGCAGATACTTTTACTATGGAGTATGACTAAATCCACTTTGAGGTACATAAAGCACTGGTCTTCATGGGACACTAGCCCAGAGGAAATACTACACACTGGTTCTTCATGAAGATGTGATTAGAATTACCTCTTCTTATTCCCCATCTTTTAAATTCCTGGTTTTGTTCATTTCACAGTAAGTTCCTTAAATGGACGAGCTTTTCTTAAAAGATCGGGAATAATTAGCCACACAGGAAAAAAATCACCCTCCAATCAGTGTGGTTTGACTCCAATTCAGTACTGCAACACAAAGCTCAACTGATAGAGCTGTTTCATGGGAATTTTTTTTTCTTTTAAATCCAAGTATTGGCCAACATGGGATAAATAAAATCCCAAAACAAAACGGGAACGCCTCAAACTGAAAAGACAGAGGAAAAAAAAACTCATATTTTACAAGAAGAACTTCCTTCAGTGGAAAGAGCTATTAAACAAGGCCTCTCAGTGAAAATCAGGTTTTAATTAAGTCAGGCTAGCATGTGCAAGCTACCAGAGATAAAATGAAATATGGGCACTTTATGAAATATGTCATCCTGTAAATCAAAAGTAGCTTTTGTTTTATTAGCATTTGGTTTCTTTAAGTTTCTTTAGTCAAGAAGACAGCAGCTGAAGGCTGTAAAGTTTAGTTTACTTCATTACTGAGGGAGTTTTTTTTATAGTTATCCAGCTTCACTGGATCTTTTTGCATTAATACACAGGTGAAAAATAGTCAAGATGTTCTATAACTACACTCATAGAGCACTAGTGCATACACTTTACCTTCAAAATGTACTAACAGGCCAGCTTTCAGAACTAATGGTTTCACATCCTGACCAATGGCTCTGGTACCTTTTTTAGTACAAATCTCAAACTCAACAATTTGTATTATTTTAATTGTATCGTTCCATGTACCCTTGAGGTACATGGGCAAAATATTAAACTGTGTGCCCTGATGTAAATTGAAGCTTCTGCTGGCAGGATTTAATTTCCAAAGTTAGAATAAATTTTAGTCACATACACTTTACTACTTTATCTACTGATGTGCTGCATCTACTTTGATCAATAAGAATCCTCTTAAAGTGGGTAATGTCTCGTGCCCATGAGTAAACAAAACTAAACTGTGTCAAAATATTAATTCACATCATCAGTATGATCAGGCCTTAAAACCGGGGTGCAATGCAACTATAACTCAGTATTTTAATCTTGAGGACAATCACATGATTTAATGTAGAGAAGCCTCCAAGATAACAGAGTTTGGAAGCAGAGAGATGCTGAAGGAATCTAACTATTCTTCCACAAAGAACTATCTTCACATCAGCGAGGACAAACCTACCATCTGAATGCACAGAAGGTACCTTGTCTTGGCAGGGGTGATGCTGATGAGAATTCTGAAAGCCTCATGCTATTTTAATAATTTTCCTCAGAATCTAAACTTTTCTATTATGAAGCAAGTTACTTTGTATTAGGTCGAGAAAGTGAACGTAAAGGAGGGATTTAAGTTTCCTGTGAAATTTATTCTTGCTGCCTGTTTACTAGGCAATGGTTTAATAATAAATGTTTCAGAACTTGGTTTACAGCAGATCTGTGAAAGCATGATTTAGCAGGGATTCAGATGGGGAGCTGCATTTCCTGCATGATAAACCACATCAAAATCCCAGTGACAGATGCACGGTTAATTGATTAATTATTCTTTTGCTTCCCTGGGCTTTAGCAATACTTGACATGTCAAACTTGCAAGCCAGTCAAGGTATTACAGTATCTCTTGGGGTCACAATTTATCAAAGCCTGTGAAGCCTATGCTCAACTTAAAGCACACAGAAGAGTCCCATTCAAAATCACCAGGGCAATGAGAATGCTTCTGAAATTTCTGATGTGAGGCCCTTTACTAAATCATGGTTTTTGTTTATGCAGTTATCTGTAACAATTAGCATTACATGGGACCAGCAAATAATAGGAATTCAAACTGGCACAATGACTCTTACTTTCATCTCATTAACATCAAGAATTAAAATTGCGTACTATCAATCATGTAAGCCAGACAAATTTAAGAGGGGAATTGGGGAAGGCAGGGAAATTATTTGTTTGCTCAAATTAAAAATAAATAAATAAATAAATAAAGAACAAAAGCCTTACTTAGGAAACAGTAGAAGCCCCTGAAGAAGTTACAGAAATGAAGCACCCATTCCACAAGCAAAGCAAAAAAAAAGCTTCATCAGAAAATTTTAACAGGCATCAAAAAGCAGAAAACAGAGAATGTTGAAGACTGGCTGAATGAATATGCACAGTTGTATTTACATATAAAGATTAGTGCAAGGGCCTGAACTCAGTCATGCAAAAGAAGAGGAAGTGTGCAAGGTGATGATCTAATCAGGTTCTTACCAGGGCTTCATTATCTTCTGTAATTTCTGATATCGTCTGCAAAATTAAAACTTGCACGTGAGGAGACACACTTTAAAACATCTGTACTCTACTTACCTATGCACACACACGTACCCCCACACATCCATCCCTGATTCGTAAAATTCAAAGACAGACACACAGTGAGAGGCAATAAATTACTAACAATTCTCTGTGACTAGAAATAGTTCAGTCACTAGTAAAGAACATTCAAAATTAAATTCAAATATTTGTTCAGAATACTTGTATTAACTCCTGTTATTAAAAAAGCAGAAGACAAAAGGCAGTTGATAGGGAAAATATATCAGATTTTTCTAAAACCTGTTTCACTTGACCATTAAAGCATGTCTAGGCATCCTAAATTAGTTAAGTATTTGTGCAAAACAATACAAGTTTACACAATAAGCAATTTTTTCTCGTTGCTATGATGTGTAGTCCATTACCTAAAAAATTATTTCATCTACTTCCAGTCTCCATCACTAATACTGAGGTCAGAGTTGTCTGCATGGTTTAAGGTTGTTGTGTAGCTAGGACCAACACCCTGACCCAAAGTCAGGGACGAGTCTTCCGTTAACTTCAAAGCTGGGTAAACAATTTACCCTGGCTTTTTAACCACAGAGTTGCATTTATTCAACAGCTCAAACCCACCTTGCACCACCTCCATGACACATAAACACAGTGCAGCAGCCTTATTCCAACAGAACATATAAACTCACCCATAGCTCTGTGGCTTTTAAAATTCACACATTGATGGACATGTCTAGACCCAAGGTGCTGAACCAACCCACTTGAGAAAGACAATGACCTGCTTAAAAGTGTCACTTAATGATTCAGATTCTAAGAAGCCAAGCTACACACACAACCTTCAGCTCGTGTTTTCCTAGTAGCTTCCAAAATACTTGGTTCTTAGTTGCAGTGCCAGGTTTAATGTACCTCCAGAGCTTTTTATTTAGGTATTTCCTATTTTCCCACCAAGATAACAGTTTTGTATCAGATGATCAGACAGCCTTACAAGGGGAAAAAATTACCCTCAAACCACTTTTAGGAGCAGAAAAGTTCAAAGCAGTTCCCACAGTGCGAGATCCCAACTTCAGCAGAACGTCATTCCTGTGCTTCAGCAGAGTGCTTCCTTGCTGCAGGAGACTCTGCTAAACTCTAACAACAACAACCTCACCACGCATGGGTTTTGCCATCTCCCAAATGTGCATGGATCCAAGCAATCTTATGCAGCACATGCCAGCAAAACTTCATAGCTTCCTTCTGAGCCTAGTTTTTTAAAAAAAACAGCTGCTTTTCATCCAGGTGCTGGCTCTGGCTAAGCAGCAAGTAAACTTGAAATTGGTGCTGTATCTGTCTGACATCAAAGAGAATCAAGAGTGGTGTTTGCAAACTGGTAGCACTTCAAAGGGCAGACTCAGTTTTGCCAGAGATTTTTCACAACAGACTACAATCAAGTGCATTTTCTCCATGACTGAGACCCCAGGGATTAAAGAACAAATATCTGAGTCCTAGAACAAAACATTTAGACAGCAATTCTCTTAGGATTTAGAGAACTGTTATCCATCTTGAGTTAAATGGCAACCAGTTAACTTGAGGTCAGAAGATGTGCAATGTAAAAGAAATAAATTTAGAATAATATGGAGAAATAATTGAATCATTCATACGGGACTTTTCTGGTGAAGCAATACAAAGACAGCAAATTTTGACTTGAGAGGGAAGGAAACAGTCATATTAAATGAAACAATTTCTATTAACCTCTGTTGCTTTGGAAAGTGTGGTAAGAGCAGCAATCTAGGACATCAAATGTTGCAGCAACATGGTACAGCATGATTATAGACAGACTTCTACCCACTAAACAGGTAGAGGTTGTTTTCTGAAGGAGTGCATGGCATTTTCATCCCATCACCAAACCAAAAACCTAATACAGAAGGACCTGCCATGAGCAGGAGGTCCTCTCCTGTTCACTCACAGACCACGCTACAGTTACCACTGAAGGAGCAGCCAAGCTATCTCTTCCAGCAAGTCAGCCTGGAAAGGAACAAGTACAGTTTGCCACTTCCAGCAGCCTTACACTTTCTATACAGACAGCGCTGTTGTTTCTTCTAGAGGGCTGACTCTGTGGTAACAACCAGGCAGTTCTGTAAAACACTTCCTTGGTAGGTCACCACAGGTATGGTCAAAAATGCTGAAAGCCTTAGTGATCTAGACACTGTAATTAGCTCAATACTTTTATATATACATTTATTGTTGGGAGTTTGGGGGGGGGGGGGGGAAAATTTTGTTTTGAAGAAGCCATCCCTCAATTGCACTTGCATAAATGGGAACAAAACCATGGCCAATACACAAACGTTATGGGGGTGAATTAAATAGTGTTTGTGAAAGGTTCAGATACGACAGCGGTGAAAGACAAAAACTGACAGCAATTTTTTTATACATGGAGAAACCTCAAAAGAAATGCCAACATAATGCAAAATCAATATTAATGACAGGTTACCAGTTTAGACATTTTGCTGCCATACTATATTCCCTGTTTCGCCTCAGAGGAACTTTGTGATCCATTTCCAGTTGAATCCCAAGGAGCAGCAGTTCCCCTTGGACTTCCCCAAGCCGTACAGACTTAATGCCTGCTCAAATCATGCAGGTTATGTCACAAGCAGCTTCCAGTGGAAGCAAGGACCCGACTGGATCAAGTCCTGTCTGTTCATGTGCAAAAACTGCTGTACAAGGACCAGAGACAACCCGAATCTAAATCCCAGCTGCTTGAGAGAGTCCAGCACAGAGCCACCAAGATGATGAAGGGAGTGGAGCATCTCCCTTATGAGGAAAGGTTGAGGGAGCTGGGGCTCTTTAGCTTGGAGAAGAGGAGACTGAGGGGTGACCTCATTAATGTTTATAAATACAATAAGGGCAAATGTCATGAGGATGGAGCCAGGCTCTTCTCAGTGATGCCCAACGATAGGACAAGGGGCAGTGGGTGTGAGCTGGAACACAGGAGGTTCCGCTTAAACTTGAGAAAAAACTTCTTTACAGTGAGTGTGACGGAGCACTGGGACAGGCTGCCCAGGGAGGTTGTGGAGTCTCCTTCTCTGGAGACATTCAGAACCCTCCTGGACACCTTCCTGTGTGATCTCATTTAGGTTCCTGCTCCAGCAGGGGGATTGGACTGGATTATCTTTCGAGGTCCCTTCCAATCCCTAATATTCTGTGATTCTGTGAACACACAGCTCCCAGTAAGGGCTTGTCTGCACTGGGGAGAAGTCCTACCATGTTGTCTCATTGTGGAAGCCAGCATGGACCCACTAGAGTTGGTGATGCCAAGAGGTAAAGCAGTCACACCACGACACTGCCACCAGTGTTTCTGAGCCCACACTGTTTAAAGACATGCAGAGTAGGATAAAAATACCACTGAGGATAGAAGCTTTTCATGCAGTACAGCCCCAGAAAGTGTCATTATTAGCAAAGGTGGAAGATGTTCACAAAAACTTCCTCATGTACAGAAAAACTGAGAAGATGATGGATAAACGACCTGCTTACTCCATTAAATCAGTATTTGGCTACTGCTTTTCAGGAAAACACAAAGATATTCCACATTCTGGATAAGAGGCAGTATTTAGAAATATGACAAGACAAATACACAGGAACATATATTTCTGGCTTCTGTCTGTATCAGGTGTGGCTATCACATATAAATGAAGTCTGGGAAACACTCTGGCCAGGTGGTTGAAACAGATTATTTGAATGAAATCTCCAAAAATGACTATGAGGTTATGCAGCAGCACTCCAACTCCTTACAGCCACCACCACATCCCGCAGCCACCACAGTCCAAGAGACAAAAACATCCTGGAAAGTTGCAGAAGTGTAGATTTTAAGTTCTTCTCCGTATTTTTGCCATTTCCTCAAGTACTACACTTTTGTCTGGAGTTTTTGTTTGTTTTTTTTTTAAAAAGTAGTGAGTTTTATCCAACAGCTGGTACTTTGAAGAATATTTGGAAATACAAATCCACTGCCAGAATTACTCCTTTTATCTCATTTTACAAAAGTGGGTGCCAAACAAAAACCAATAAAAAACTGTCTTCTTTCCTCTTCTCTGTTCCTGTCAACAAGGTGTTGATATCACCACTTAGCAGGGATCATTTAAATGCTAATATTCTTAAAGCACAGGCAAAGAAAAACAACCCAGGAGGAAAAAAAAACATTTAGGATGAGGGGAGTGCAAGGAACAGCAACTCTCTCCCTCTTCCCTCCAAAGATGTGATCTTTGATGGTTCAATCTTCAGCTTTTATCTAAAGCATACAGTGTGTGCTATGCATACATAAAGGATATACAAGAAGTCATACTCGTGTGTGCTGAGAGGGAGGGTGGATTGAAGCCTGAAGACTGATAGGGAAACAAACCCAAAATAGAGTAAGTAGGAGAAAAATAAACCAACAAAAAAAAGTCACCTCCCAAAGAAAACCTACTCCACTTTCTTACTTTATGGGAACTGCAGTGAAAGATGGGGCTGCAGCCCTTTCTCATCCTCCTGTCATTACCATCTCCACAGTGGTGTAACAGGATTACCTGATTTTATATGTTCTTTTGGATTTTTGCCTCATAGACAATAGTCATCCTCTCCCGACGTTACAGAAGCACTAAGAAATGAAGATTGTGTAAAATCCCTGTTGGACAAGAATTGATTTTGGCAGCAATGTCAGATTAAGTAATCTGTGCTTTCAGGTGAAGCTTCACAGGAATAGCTGAGCCTGACTAACAGCCCAGTGCTTTCAAAAATACAAATTATTTTCCTCCCTCTGTCAACTGTCTTATTTTCTGCCAGATTAGCAAACTGAATTGGCTCACTGAGGAGTCAGATGAGCATTGGAGCTGACCAAGAGATGGAGCAGGTACTACACAGCCAGTAGCCAAGAATGGTGGAAAAGGACAACTTTATTTAGTGGCAAAGACCTACTAGCTTAGCATTGTTCATATCTTCTGAAAATTCATTTTCCATTTACCCGAGGAGTTGCGCTTGCACAGCTGTTTTCTGGGGCAACGCTGTGAGTGCAATCAGGAAACTGAACTGTGTTAAAGGAATACTGTATTAAAAGTAGCCTTTATTGTCACTTTTAATAATCTACATCAGTTTTCCAGTCCAGTTTGCTACAAATAGATGAAGCAGGACAGGAATAAGTGGTTGTGAGCAAGGGCTGCTTAAGTGTTTTGACAGCACTACTGAAATATTCATCAGACTGGGATGGAAAAAACCATTAGCAGGTATGTGAGCAACTGTCCCAAAAAGTGTGTTGAAGTCGGAATAACTCCAAATCAATCTGTCTTCAGTTTTCCACTGGGCTGGTATACAGTATTATCTCTGTAAGACAAGCCAAGAGCTAGAATTTCACTGAACAATATAATTTGTCTGTAAAGCACGCACAATTGCCATCTCAGAGACTTCCAGCTGTACAGCAGCCAACTCTGCAACTGCATGTGCTCAACAGAAGACTCCTCTTAGAAGACAGCCAAAGAAACACAAATACACATTTACTTAGAAGCTTATATAAACATGTTCTATCTGAATTTATTATTTCCAACAGGAAAATGAAAAAAATTAAACAACCATCCCAATTTAAACCAAGTTTTTCTCTCTAATCTGTGCACTAAGTAATTACAACTCACTTAAAATTAAAACAAGGCTACCTGCAGTCATGTGCAAGCAGCATCAACTAGCACGTTCCTGTGCCACAGCTCTCCTACAATGAAGCTGCTCAGCACAGCCAAATTGGTGAAGCAGACTTCTGAAGAACAACAACCTTCTCAACAACAGCAGCACAAGTAATTCTGGTTACTGTCAAGGCAGCTAAGCTTAGCATAGCCTCAGTTTTTTGGCCAAAACTGTGTGTTATTTCAGTCAAATGACAAGTGACAGAGACCATGATCATGCCAACAACAAAAAAAACCCCAAACACACCCTGAAAATTCTGCATAAGCCTTCCTCCTTTTCCTCCCAGTCATGAGATTATTATTATTACTGGCAATCACAAAAATAAATTTAGATTCCTTTTATTAACTCTTTGGTCTTTGAATATTTATGGCCTGTGACTTACATTTTCCTTTCTTTATAAGGGACTGTGATGGGTTTTTTTTCCCTTTTAAGGAAGGCTGAGAGCCTGTCCCAGTCACACAACTCTTCTGATACATCAAGGAAAAGAAAACCACCACGACATCTTTACCAATCTTCTGCTATATCAGAAAGACCATCTCTACAGCCATGATTTTCTGAAATATTAATTCTGTGTTAGACTATGGAATACATGTCTGAATGAGCAAACTACATTCTCTCTGATGGGGCAGGAAGAAGACACCATCATTTCTTCCAGTTTGGTTCCTGGACACATTTTTCATCAGTCATTATGGTGACTAGGACCTTCAAGCACTGATCTCCTCCCCAGTGCCTCATTTTAGGGCACTGCACCCAGGGAGCAGAAGCAGCAAACCCTCACGCTTCCCTTTTATGTCGTCTGTACATCCAACCAGATGGACTGTATATTCAGCACCCCTTAACTAGGCACAAACTGGGCTTCAGATAAAAAAATTAGTGTTAGAAGTGCTATGGGAATCTCTTTCTGAAAAGTCTCTGAAAAGGAAAATAACTGTGTGTGCAAACCTACATCCCTCTTTGGTGATACAGATGCACAGAGTCTGAGAAATGATTGGGCATCATGAATAATTATAAAATGGAATCAGTATTTATTTGTTCTTCATGACCTAACTTGTCTTGCAGTCTCCGCTATAATTTATAGGTCGCTCAAAGCATAAAAATAAAGATAAAAACAGCTTTTTTTGTTGCTTTCTTTTTTTTCCCCCCTTCAGTTAATAAGAGACTCATAGCATGCTCTGAAAGCAAGAATGAGCCTGAAGGAAAAACAAAGATGAGCCATCTCAATCAACAGGATCGAGATACATGTGGACAGATTCTAAGATATGTTGCATCTCTGTTGATATAAATATATTCATTTTGACAAGAGGCACTCTCAGCTTCACTGGGGCCCCACGCACCCTACAATCTGCCCACCACCAACCCCTATGGCTTTGTCCCAGCACACATCATGTCTACAGTTCATTTGCTCTAAGCAGCAGGCACTCAAGGAGATCTGGCCCAAATTATAACTACATATAGTATTAAAACCACTTTTGAAAACATAAAAAAATTTAAAAAACCCTCTCTCAATGTTATTTTTTTCCAAGCTATATTAACAGCAAGAAACCGGAAAGGCTATTGTCTAAGGCATTCTAATTTTCTTCAATATTCAGGAATATAATATATGGAAAATTAACTAGGAAACACTTAGTTCTTCTCAACTTCTTATATTACTACTTCTTTTCACCACCAGTAAAATGAAGCAGAAGTACCTAGAAACCCAGGGATTTACATTCTCTTACTGTGGTCACTGTACTTTTATAGTTGTCATCTTCACTGAAATAATGAGTAAGTAGCACAATAAACAAAGCAAACTATAAATAAAGCACAGACCTCTTCCTTGGTGAAAATTATATAAAAAGCTGGAGTCTTGTTTTCCAGAGGCTGCCCACTAAAACTTAATTACACACTCAAATTATAACTTAAGAGCTGCCCCTAACATGAGTTCCACGTGCAAATAAAACCTCGGAGCACCCTTACATTAAGCATGACGGTACTTTTAATGAGCACTGTCTGCATCGTTGGGGAAAATAGAGAATAAAGCTTGAATTAACAAAATTCATCCATTTCTAGCACAGCTGCACCACACCGTGAACAGAGGCACCACTCAGCCTGGGCTTACTGAGGCAGGACTGTCCTCAGCTGCATTAACCCACGAGCAACTGGGAAAGCACACTGAGGGGCTCCTTGCAGAGCAGCAGCAGCCGCCCCATGGGGTATGTCCCATCCCATCCCATCCGACCCCCTCAGAGTCTAACTGCCAGTCTCCAGGTTGTGTATGAGAGCAGAGACAGCCACCCTCACGCTATTTCACAACGTGCCTGCTCTCAGGCTGTGGCTCAATGACGCATCCATGCCAATGTAGCGGTCTGTTTCCCCCTCAAAAAAGGGGCCTTTTCTGCTTCCACTCATTCCCACTTCCTCTCTTGCTCCTGCAAGTTTCAAACTGAGCAGAAAACTAACTGCAAAACAGACATGGATACTTTTCAACCAAGTTTACAACTGGATTGGCTTTGCAAAGCATCCAGACACCAGAAGCAATTCCAGCAAGGAAGCAGGAGTGGGCTGGAGAGCTGGGGTTAACACACACAATGACAGGGAGAAGCTCTTAGCAGCACCAAGCCATTAAGGTTCTCTCAGCTGTATGGTTGAGTCACAGCCTCATTCAAGCAAGGCTAGATCAACAACAGTAACTCAAAGGTGGGTAAGAACTCCACAGTGAAGATATACCCTAAAGATATCTTCACAAAATATACTGTCTTCTAAAACCAGGCCATCAAAGAAGTTTCTGCCCTTCACTGAAACTTCAGGCTGTTCATTCCTCTTCTAATATTGTCCTCCCTTCTAATGCTAATGTAATTGTTTGGGTAGGTCCACCTACAGATACCGAAATGTTAAAAATGCCATTGGGGAAGAGAAAGTGGCAGGTATTGGGGCAGGGAAAAGAAGGAAAAAGAGCTTTTTGGTTTGAAGCATTGGGGTGACCTGGTCAGCAGCGCAGGTGGCAATGTCAACAGCGCTAAGGATGCACAACCCAGGGTGGGAGGTCATGGCAAGGAGGTCTTCAGCTTGCTTTGCCTGTTCAGCAAGCATCTTGTGGGACCCTCTTCTTAACAATATTGCAGAGGGTCCAAGTGAAAACAGGAATAGAGTACACAATAGGACAAGTGACTGACTCCAGTTGCTTTTCCGTGACAACCTAGGGCACTCAAACAGCTGGCTGTCCTTGCCCCACTCTCTCCTCCATATTATCCTTCTTTGCCCCCCCCCCCACACACCTTGTTTGCTCACAGGCCATTTTAAGAAGCTGTTTTGTTGCAATAATAAAGTAAAAAAACTAACCCAAAACAAAAGCTTCTTCTGTGGAAGTAGTTTGTCTGTTGGCTTAGTGTGCTGAAATAGCAATGACTGACAGACCCTGAAGAGGGAGGACAGGATCAGTAGCTTGAAGTTGGACAAGAAAGGAAAGCAGCAGCACCATGGCAGGCTTAGGCTGCTGAGTCTGTGTATATTAGGATTGTCTCTTTCATTAAATCTCAGCTTCTGTTAAATAAGCACTTATCAGCCAGTGATGCACAGTGTAAAAGCAGATGGGAATGTACAGTGTAGCACTTATGTCCTTGCTTTATAACTCCCTTTGCAAAGCCAGACTTGGAAAAACCTGACCTGCAGAATTCAGGCTG
>NW_010324287.1:53217-65654 GCF_000700745.2 Antrostomus carolinensis
ATCAGCACATCAAGCTGCTGGCAATTCCTACAGTCTGAGTCTTTGTTCAATGCTCAGACTAGACAGTGTTTCTCCCTACAGGTAGAAACACTGATAAATAGATTAGACAGGTAGATTGATCAAGTGCTTCTTTAGTGATACATTACACCAGCTAGAAAGAAAAATCTGAAATCCCTCCAAATGCAAGCCACTTAAAAATTAATTTTATTTATTTATTTTTTAAAAAAGCAGTGCAATAGACTCTGTTCATATGTCCAGTCTACAAGCCTGCTCTGTGGTTTGAAAACTTATACCCTCAGCCAGGAACTACTATTAGGGTGTAATTTGCTGAGCAGTTCTTTCAGCAGTTGTGCTGGCTTCAGTGGTTTCCCTCCTGAATAGTTATTTTTAATCCAGACCAGTCTGCTACAGCTTGGCCCATCCCACAGCTACAAAACAGTAGTACAGTCATATCTGAAGGGTGAGGACGACACTTGCTTTAGCCTTGATGAAGCTAAAATAAATGCTTGTAAAAATATGTGAGCGTTCTCTGTTTCAATAGAAAATAAAGTGCTTTCGTTCAAGTACAATCCACAGTGGAGTAAGTTAAACCATTTAACTTATATAAATTCATGACAAAATAAACTACAGAGGCAGTGACTTAATTTGTTTATGTTCTCATCTTAGGCACATGTGAGCCTGCCCATTCAGTATGTTTTTTAATTAGTACAGTAACTGTGTGCTTAAGTTTATATCAACTTAAGCCTGTCTTTGGTTTTAAGTTTAATTTGCTCCCTAAACAACAAATATTATAGGAATAGAAGACAAGGAGACAAATTTGATAACTAGAAGCATTTTTTTTTTAAAGTGGCATAATATGTGCCACAGATCATATCACTGCAAAAAATAAAGACCCCAAAACACTGAAGATGAAACAACAAGCTACTGGAAATCCAGTTTATAGCTGGAGTTAGGCAATAGAGATTCAAAGTCCAATGAATCACTGACCACATCAGGGATCAGTGAGAGTGTGTTTTCACATTTCCCAGTTTAAGGACTAGTAGATTCTAAAAAGTCCTTAAGTTTTCCATAGAAAATCCCCAGTATATCTTGTGTGGGATCATCAGAGGCAATTTGTATTCCATTTCAAAGCTCACACACTACTTTTGCTTTACCTCCTAACAGCATTTAATTTCTTGACTCCAAGGGAACATGAGAACATTTGAGAGGGAATTGGGACTGATTTCAGCAATTGACTTCTGAAGTCTGGTCCACAAGACTGAACACATTTCAATGAAAAAGAAAGCTACTTTCAGAGCATTTTTTTTTCTCTCAGGAGAGGGTGTGGGTATTGTTGATTTCTTCATGTGCAGTAGAGGTTGACATTGCAAAGCGCTAAAACTCTTACTTGAAAGCAAAAGCCTACTTGAGATGGTAACTGCTAGAACATAATTTAATAGTGCAACAATCCAGTTGATAGTTTTCTGTAGTACCCTCCACGTTAAGCCAACAGACACTTATTCAGGACTATGGTCCTGAATTTCACCAATGGTGAAAATTTGTAAGATGTTCTGCTACAGATTAAATGTATTTTCAGATGTCAGCTTTCAATTTCAATTCAAAAGGTCACTGTCATTTGAAAAACCCCAGACAGAATTAAAACAATAAAAATGAAAATAAAGCAAGCACTGATTTTTGCTCTGCATGTTCTCGGTAACATGACATTTAAAACACAATTTTCAGATGACATCATTTAAGTACCAGCCTTTAAATACACTATCAATGATTTATCTAAATTCCAATGGGTAGAGAAGAAACTAGGACCACAGTTTCCGCAGAACTTTATGGCACAGAGGGTCTTGTAACTTCCTACTTCGCTCAGCTCCAATCCCCACCAGCCCATTGTTAGGGAAAAACTAAAAAATACATTCCCATTGATAATGGATATACTGTCCTAGCAGCCCAGAACTCTTCAGATGTTTTATTTTATAAAATCTTAGAAGTTGTACACAGAAATACTTCAAGTACTTGGAGAGTGAGCATGAAAGCACCCCACACAGGAGGAATGTCAGTTTCAGCAGAATACTTACTCTGTGCCACTTTCAACCATTTGCGTTAGGAGGGAAATGCCATCTAGGTTTATAAATTCTTGGGCAAAGGTAACATCCCGTGAGTAATTGGCCAAGTCTTTCAGTGCTTCTAACTTCGCATCCATACTAGAAGACTGGATCCTCTCATGGAGCTGCTGTGCATTTTGAGCCTAAGAGAGAAACAAAACGTGCAAAACAAAAACAACAAGAAAGCTTTTGTTACACTGGCAATAATGAATACAGCATTAGTGCAAGCAGGAACAACAGCCATGTTTAATATTATTCATAGAATCATAGAATGGTTTGGATTGGAAGGGACCTTAAGGATCATCCAGTTCCAACCCCCCTGCCATCAGCAGGGACACCTTCCACTAGACCAGGTTGCTCAAAGCCTCATCCAGCCTGGCCTTCAACACTTCCAGGGAGGGGGCATCCACAACTTCCTCGGGCAACCTGTTCCAGTGTCTGACCACTCTCACAGTGAAGAATTTCTTCCTAATATCTAATCTAAACCTCCCCTCTTTCAGTTTAAACCCATTTCCCCCTGTTTTGTCATTAACTGCCCTTATGAAAAGTCCTTTCCCAGCTTTCTTGTAGGCTCCCTTCAGGTATTGGAAGGCTACTATAAGATCTCCCCGGAAGATTATTGATCCTTAACACTTGCATGCTCAGAAATTATTAAGTGGCTCACTCAGAAATTAATTTTGTGAAAGTTTATCACTCATGTATTAGTCCATTATTAGCTATAATTTATCTGGATTGTTGCAGAATCATAAGCTGAGCAATGGATAGATACCCCATTGTCTCATGTAAAATGTAAGCATCACAAAAGACAGCCTTTGGGCTCAAAGAGCTTAAGTGTCGTATCAATAAAAGTCAAAATGAAAATAAAACAAATTGCATCAGACAATCTCAGCATAATAATAGCAGCACTCTCTTTCCTGTCAACGCTTACTCAGTTTACGTACTTCTCGTGACCTTTAACAACAAAGACCATGTACTTTCCTAATTGGGTTATATCAGCAGAGACCAACTTCAGGTCTTCTTCTCTTTCCTCCCCCTTCCTCTTGTTCACAGTCAATTCAAAAACTCACATACTCTCTTACAAGGAGCACAGGAATAATTACTTCCCACATAATACTATGATATTATCACTCATACATTTTTATGCAAGTTCAATATCCACATACATTAGGCTTTTCTGCCTATAAATGCTTCAAATACAGGATGAGACAGTGAATTCCAAAATGAACACTGATGATAAAAAGCTAGAGGGATATTTAAATAATGCATATTAAATTGTCTCTCTCTTTAGCCATACAAATACTTTAAAATACAGCACACGTTTTCAATTTGATGCTTTCACTTACCTGAACACAACAGCCAAAAGCTTCAGTTAACAGCTAGCCAGCCAATACTTTTCTTAGAAAAATAATCCTCCTCATTATATATAGATACTTGCAAAATTCAATTTCCTAAAATTCACTTACCTACACTGAATGAAAGGTGAATGAGAAGTTATGTGTCATTAGGAAAACAAATTAATGGTAAATTCTGCTGAGAGGTATTTTCTCTGAGATTATGCTTATTCTTTCTCAGCTGGAGAAGAAAAATATAAGAAAAGGTTGTGGTGACAGACAATTCCTTTTCTTTTCCAGTAATGAATATACTCTTCACAGAGAGGGTCATCTCTGCAGATCAAGGTCCTGAGGTGGTAGACTTTTTTTAGTGCAAGTGAACATTTAAACAGGGAACACAGTAGAAAACACCACCGTGTTGTTACAGATACAGCTTCCTATCTACAACTCTGACTGTTTCATAAACATTAATCAATTAAATGTCTCAATATCCTCCGAGATCAGCAAGTTTTGTTACTTCCCATTTTTACTAAGAAAAATTAACACGTGGTCTCCAATCAGCTTTTACCAGAACCTGTGTGGTGAGGAGCTCGTATGGGGAGGAAATATCTTCTTGTTAGTATGACTGTAGTTAACATCTTCAATTAAGATACTAGTGAAAAGAAATAGTATCTTTAGTCCTGAGCTTTCCTACGCCTGAAGTATTGGGTGGTGCAGCCATAACAGTTATAGTATGTATAAAAACGAAGAATCCTGTCATCCAAAAGGTCTTTCTTCCACCCTAAGTTACCTTTTCTTATCAACTGGCTTGAGTTGTAATGGGGAAACAATGGCTTATACAGTGTCTCTGTAATGGCAATTGTGTGTCCAAATGGTACTAAAAGAATATTCTCTTAGACTTAAGCAGCTGGCCAAAGCAAATGGAAGAAACAGAAATAACTAACTTCCAACTTCCAGAATAACCACAAAATACTTCCTCCAACTCCTTCCCTTCATCAGAGCAGGTGAAGGAATTTTTGCTAAAGTACTCTTGTATAACCAGCTACAAAAATTCAGAGCAACCACTATTACTGCATGAACCAGAAATTCAACAGCCAACTCCCACCTCACTAAACGACCTCCTTCATTGAGCTGTTTCTACTCTCTACTCCCCGCTATAACAACCCAGAGATACAAAGCATTCTAAAAACATTACTCTTTCTTCAGAATACATGCAAGGTCTGAATTCCTGCCCACCTCAAAGAAGAAACACTTTGTAAAAATCTTCAATACTGCCATGGCAGCTGCATTCCCCTGACTTTGGAAATGGTTGCCCAAATTTAACCTTAAGCTCATTAAGATCTGTGCACTTGTCTTCTTCCACTTGCCATGGTTCTGGGAATTTACCACTCCCACTACCTGCCTACTGAAGGATACCGTTCTTGCAGTTTTCCATGGGAAGTGGGTCCTCTGAATGCTCCTGGACTCAGTGAAAATGAAACAAATAGGAAAGATGAACAAAAACACCTGGTTCAGTGCAACTGAGCAGCTCTCCCAAGCTGCTCAACCAGTAAGCCTGAGTGGGCAGAACTTGGGCAGCAGTGCTGTGGCTAAACAGATGGGGACTGTAATTGCCTATGTAACACACATAGAAAGAACATGTAAGTAGAGCCAGAACATCCTCCTGCAAAACCCTTCACATCACACCTACCTCTGCCGTGTAAACACCACCTCATCTCTGTACACATTAACAACAGCTTAGCAATGGTCAAGTTCACCCTTCCTCTTGAAGAGAGACTCCTGCCCCCAGCATAAACAACTGGGGTTGGTGAACTGCTGCTGCCGTCCCAGTTAGACTTCCACTGCACATGAATCAACACCAAGCATGGAAAGAGCTAACCCTACATCTCACCAGAACTGAGAATACCAGCCCAGGGACATGCACTAACAGCTCACCTACACTGCAGAACAGCAGCATGCGCGGGACCAACCTATCGACAGAGACACATTAATCCTCTTTCCTCTGAAGTCAGCAAGAGCTTTGAAATTCACCACGCTAAAACCAAAATATCATCTTAGATCAGAGACAGCTTGGTCCTCTCTACAGAGCACAAAAAAATCTATAAAGCCATGTCTCTCTGCTACAAAACTGGTTCAGTCCTGTTTTAAGCACATAAAAGAGAGCTTACAGAGATCAGAGGCTCTATCATTGCTAATGCCCCATCAGCAAAGTTCCTACGTAGCTGTACTTTTCTTACATTAAACAAGTTCTGCAAGACACTGCATCCGATAAGCCCTGCTCCTTCTACTACTGGAAAAGAACTGATAATGGCAGAGTAGATCTTGATTAAAGGAGTATACAAGTGTTTGTCTCAGCAAGAGTACTGGGACATGTCTCAGTGGAAACACGGCCAAAAGTAACGTTGGCTGTTGTCATCACAAGTGCCTGAAGGGTGAAAATATTGCTTCACTGAATACCATGCAGTTCTCACAAGCCTCCTAGTTCTTGTTGCCATAGCACTCATACATGCTTATGGAATGTACAGCTCACTTATGACTGCATTAAAAGATGAAACCCAGACGAAATACACTCTGAGTGCTTACCAGGGAGCTATTTAATGATTTACAATCCAGCAGTGGATGGACAGAGAGCACAGTTCATTAAAGCAACAGCAGAGCTAGCCTGCCATGTCTCTGCTCTTACTGAAATATCATTCAGGTAAGAATAAATAAATAAATATATAAAACCCTACCCAACTGAGAACCGTTACGAGGGAATTAACAGAAACACGGCTGTTCAAGTAAATGAAAGAGTGTTAACTGCTTTCCTGTCTAGAAAGGAAGGAAGACAGGAAGCTTGTAAAACATGTGCTGTCGAAGCCCTGACGTTTCAAAAGGCTGTCAAGAGGTACGGGCTGCACGACTAGTCTAAAAATGACTTGCTCCAAGGACAGCCAGAAAGGTTGCCCTTAGGGAGCAGCAGCGCTTAAAAGGAGCAGCTTGATGAGATTGTCAGCTTAAAAAGAAAACTAATGAGCTAAATCCAAGATGTGACTCGCTTAGAGACTTAAATAGCCATTTGGAGGTTAGGAATCCCAAGATCATCCTCACAAGGGATTCTACTGATCAAATTATCATTTCTTTGCCACTGAATACTTTGTGCAAACTTTGAAAGCAACTTATTACCCAGACGTACATAGGGTTTCTGTACAGAATACAAAATACAGCGAGCAAGGACAGGAGGGAGGACACAGATTCCAAATGCAACCACTATCAAATATTAACGTGCAACGGGAGAAATTTGGGCCCTTGAAAAACTGCAGTTTTGCCATTAGGTAATCAGTTGTCTCATTTTTCCTTTACTAAAAGCAAATAAAATAAAATATGAGTATTTTGGTCTTTCCTGTAGATAAGTTAGCTACATTATTCAACTTTCTGATAGAAAAAGGGCATACAGGCCAACAGAAACTACCAAATATAGTTGTGTACTAATCAAACAGGTGCATTTCTGTGGTTTAATTTAAATCAGTCAGTGTTGAGACACTGTGGTGGTTTAAACTGCTGCCTTTTCCTGACTTTTTACTGCCACTTCACCTACAACTGTATCTACGTCAGAAAGCAATGGAGGAGTGGGTACGTTCCATAATCATCATCATACACTGTCCTGGTTTTGCTAGGATAGAGATAATTTTCTTTTTAGTAGTTAAATAGCTGTGTTTTAGTTTCAGTGTTTCAGTTCAGACTTGTTATGAGAAGAACATTGATAAAGTACTAATGTTATGAGTTGCTGGTGGAGCTCAAGGCCACCATGTTTGGCTGGTTCACAGCTGCATCAGGACTGGGAGGGAGAAGTGCAGTGAAAAGCAAAACCCAGACCTGGCATTTGGATGTGGCAATGAAATATTCCAGATCATATCACATCATGTCAGTACATTAACCGGGGTTGACTGGAAGACCAGGGTGCTCTCTCAGGGATCACTCAGGCTCTCGCTCTTCCAGGGTTTTGGTTTGGGACTATCTCTGCTCCGGGATCACTGGCTGGCACAGGCTGGGCATTGGTCAGCGGGTGGTGAGCAATTGCACTGTGCATCACTCATTTGTATATTCTGTTATCACTGCTGTTATCATTACCATTTTATTTTAATTAATAAATAGTTTTTATCTCAACCCATGAGTTTCCTTGCCCTTTTCCTTCCAATTCTCTCCCCTACTCCCTGGGCGAGGGAGGGAGAGGGTGAGAGAGCAGGCTGTGTTGGCTGCAAGCTGCAAGCAAAAAGGGTGAATCCACCCAAACCATCACATACACAAACCAGATTCAACAGACCCAGCAAGACTGATTGGTTTCTGATGCCAGGTATGCAATGAGATTCCATTTTAGGAAGTAAAGACATTAATTGCTAACAGTTTTACATTAATACTCAAGCACAATTTCTACCTCTAAAGCCCTGTACAAACGTAATACACAGAGCAGTTCTACGCAATCACTACACACAATTAAAGAGGCAGAAATGGAGAAACAGCCACATCAAGAATCGTGCACTAAATCAATGGTAGAAGCATTACAGATGCATAGCTATATGTATTATGTAAATATGCATAAGTTTATGCAATCAGTAGCCACTTATGAATGTTTGAGAAGCAGTATTTTCCTCTTGCTGCATTTGAAACGATCCTTTTTGCTGACTCTTCAATATATGAAGATGATGACATTAAACCTTTATCTATAAAAAGACAAAAACCAACAAATCTTCCTCTTTTACTATGAGCAAATAAATATTAAAGTGGCTCTTTGACTTCTCTGGTCAATGCTCCTGGTATAAGGTTCAATAATAACTAATTCACCATTACATGACAAACATAATCACAATCATAGGCTAGACTTGCAAATGTTTATGTATTTACTGAAACTTCAAGAACACTAAGACAGTTGAGCACATATTAAAGCAATTGTAGATTAAAGATTATAGGCCAGATCCCCAAACTTTTATCCAAAGAGAAAGGATTCAGATGCATAAGTAGGAATAGGTTAAAAAAAACAAAAACAAAAACCAACAACAAAATTCTACGCTTCCTTGTCTGAGTAGATCACATATAAATATAAAATCAACATTGCTCACATTTGTAAAAGCATTCAGGGAAAACACTATGATGACTATTAATGAACACCCCTATTTACATGATTGCTCACGCTAGAAATGATAATACAGCTGCTCACAAACAGCTTACAGGTTTGAGAACTCAACCAATCTCCATCCAGGGGATCAAAGAAAAACATCCGACACAAGCAAATACTCAGGGTCCATAAATACCACGTTAGAAAAGGCTACCCATTGACTCAGTGTTTATGATATATAGTTCATGAGCCAAGCATGGTTTTTAAGTGCCCAAGAAGCTGCTTTCAAATAAACAGCGAGTGCTCAAATAATCAGTTCTGTCTGAATATTATTAAATTTAAAATAAATTTTAAAAAGAGGCCAGTTCCTTCAGTATTTTAGCATCCTTTCAAAAGGATCAGTCACCTGAACGAGGATTTGCAGGATCTAATAGAAGGAATCCATAGTTGCACACACTAAAAGGTTGGACTTAGCTTGCTGCATTGCAGGACACAACTGTCCTTTCGGAACAGTCTCACACTCGGGAACAATTACAGCTCATTTAGTTATACACCTACCCACCAGGCACTGGAATATGGGTACCACAAAACAGACAATAGCAATCTGGCATTTCGACTGTCACATATGTTCAAATACAAAGAAATGTTGAGTAAGAAACTTTTGATGAGTCCCTTCAGAAATCCAAATGGACAAAGGGGGAAAACAGGTCACGGAAAACTGCAAAAACACACAACATCACAAAGAATTGGTAAGAAAGACGATAGGAGAGGTTAAAAATAAATAAGAAAGATGATATAGGAACAAAGATAATATGAGAGAAATTCAATCTGTACTCAAGTTACCTAGGAAACGGAGTGTCTGTGTGGTGAGTGGTTTATAGAGGAAAAATATAGCATTGTTTAGAAAAAACAGCCTTTCAGAGAGTCGAACAAACTTAGCAAACAGACCTACGGAAACAAAGAGGCAGTTCCAATTCCCACCAGGCCCAACGACTGGCGTTTGCAAAGTTTTTAACTCTAAGAAGTTTAAAATAGACACATTGTAAATCTCTGAAGGCAAGCATTGATAATGGATTTAGCAGCACACCACAACTGCAGTTTTGCCCTTGCAATATTAACAATGATTTTCAGAAAAAGGTCCCTATATACGCACGCAAAATAATCTAAATTTGAGATTAAAAAAAAAAAGAGAAAGTACTTAACATTTAGATTTGCGGAATTAGATTTCAAATCCTAATTTTAAAAAAAGCCAACCCAAAAATGCTGTTTTACAATTTCTAGATAAAACTACCTTTTTCCCCCCCTCCCTCCTTTTAATCTTCAATAGTCCTGCTCTGGGTATATGAGCAAGACACAATTTGAGGCGAATGACAACAGAACTCAAAACGATCGTATCTCATCCTTCTCACCCAATTTTCAGTGACTGATGGCATCACAACTGTGAATGGGTATAGCCAGACTACTGGCTGTCATGGTAATAAGTCACATGAAAATTAAGAACTAAAAAAGCATTTTCAGTTCATGCAGCCTTCAGAACTGGTCAAAACAATTCCTCTCAACTCTTTGAGGAAAAAAAGTTCCCTCAACAGGCTTGCAAAATTCAGGACAGATTTTTTTTGCCCACAATAGCCAGGAAGTAGGTAGCTCAGGCCTCTCTGGAGCTACGTGCACACATCCCAGACACTGCATAATCTGCACGTGGCTCCTATTAATTTCTCTCATACTTCTTCTCCTTCTTTTCTAATTCCTCCACCTCTTCAAAAAGCATTTTTCTTCTTCTAGGGGAAGGGAGAGATAGTTTCAACTTTATACTGATGTTGGACAGAGAAAAAAAGGGGGGAAAAATTTCCAAATCTTAATATTTTCACAGGATGAGAAAAACATTTCCCATCCAGCTCTAGCACCTAGGAAAGCATCTTTCCCATTTTGCAGGAGTTTATCATGCAGCCTGTTCTTCACATTATCTCCTCCAACTACTGTTGCTCTCATACTGAATTTCAAAGGGAAAATGGAAACAGATGGCCTGTTAGCTTTTCAGGGTAAATGACAAGTATTGTGTGGGTCACCAGCCTAAAAACCACAGCTTGGAAGCCTTTAATCTATCTATTTTAGGTACCTCTATGATGACCACTTTGACAGTACCTTAAAAGTAAAGGCACTATTGTAGGGTGGGAACATGCAGAACTTAATTTTATGTCTATTTAAAGAATACAAATACTCTCTAATCTGACAAAAACCAATCCAGTCTTTTGAAACCTCCTTCCAAGCTACCTCTCTGATTCTGGGGGAAAAAGTTAACAAAAACTTCTTTAAAACATGAGAAAATTTGAAAATAAGCACTGGTTCAGGGATAAATATCAATACTGAAGACTAGAAAGTAGACTGGCCTTCTAACAGGATGGCTGGGTCACTCATAACTGTCAGCCAGTGCCAAAGGGGTCCATAACTTGGTAGGTAGCAGGTAATACCTCAATGTCACAGAATCACAGAATGTTGGGGATTGGAAGGGACCTCGAAAGGTCATCTAGTCCAATCCCCCTGCCAGAGCAGGAACCTAAACGAGATTACGCAGGAAGGCGTCCAGGCGGGTCTTGAATATCTCCAGAGAAGGACCCCTGTCTTGGCTGACTGACCCTAAGGCACATCACCAAAGAAACAGAAGAGTCTTATGCAAAGCTCCATCTTCCTGCCCATAGGTATTAGTAGAAAGTGTTATAAATCCAAAATTTGTCTTGCACAAGTGATCCTGAAGACAGACAGTCACTCATTTCCACAGATCAGTCACAGCACAGCCTCTCTTCACTTTTGCATGGTGCAACTGGCTGTAGATTTTGAGACAGGGAAGGATCCCACGAGTCATCTCATGCTGTCAACTCCATGCTGTGGTTACACAAAAGAATGATGCAGTGCATTTGGGCCACACTGGTTCTTGATGAACCACAGATGTTTTGATTTCATGAGATCCCAAGTCTGGGCAGTAGATAGCCCTTTTCCAGTGGAGTGGATACTTGTCCTTAAGAAGTCCCAAAGGTTAGGAGGAACTGGTGCTGGGGCTGTCTGTTTCTGAGGAATTCCACCAAATGGGGTTTACTCCAGTGGCAAGTGGTTTCCCATGTACAAGGCTGTTTTGGTGACATATAGCAAGAGACTCTGGAGTCACATAGAGTCCGACAGAGCCATGGTCTTAAATTGTTGTTTATTCTTACGACTGTAAAGCTCTATAACGAGCACTGAAAAAGATTTTGAAGGAAATGGAAATAATCTTGTCTTTGCCCAGCTGGCTGCTGCTTCAAAGTGCTTCCTATTCAGAAGCTACATTCCTGTAGATTAATACTGCAGTCACTGATGAACAAACTTGAGGCATGTATATGTTTCCATATTGGCTTCTTCAATTTCCACTTATACACAAACCTGTGTACAAATTTAGTCACCTCCTAAGTCCCATATAAGCCATCACCAGGTTAAGTAGGCTGGAGGGAAGTGGTAACGCACATGATGCCTGGAGAACCTGGGAAGTCAGTAACAACATACCCTTCTCTGTTTCTTTACTTTGAGCCTAGGCCCTACTAGCTATAAAGTGATCCATCCAAAAACACATCTGTAATCTCTCCATGGCTTCTATTTTGGAGTCTTCACATTTTATGGCAGTAACCAACCCCACTCCTGACAGGTTCAACAGAAGTCAAAAGTTAAACCACCACAGCTCCATCTTGCCTGTTCAAATGAGCTGCAGTACAGGGCAGCAGAGTCTGGCCATAAAAATGCTTCGAATCTTCAGATGCTACAACACCACCATGAAGAGGTAAACCATTTTAATGGCACACTACATTTGTCAGCAAGGAAATGGGACTGCTGCTGCCTTAGACATACATCTTCTGGGACTAACAGTGGCTTTCGGCATGTGGCAACGGTACTGCT
>NW_010324287.1:65683-93167 GCF_000700745.2 Antrostomus carolinensis
CTCTGCCATGCTTTTTGAGGAGCTGCCAAGGAGGTGGTGTTGAAAAAAACTAAAATGAAAATAGTACAATCTTAACATTACAGTTGCTGCTCACTCAACAGAAACCCAGAGCGCAGGAAAGCTCTGACCTGAGCTGCCCAGCAGAACCTTCCATGACTTAACTCCCTGCCCTTTCTCTTGGCTCTGAGCTCTGAGGTAGAAAAAGACCAACCTGGGTGAGGCTGCAGTGCCAGGAGGGAAGTGGAGGTATCTTGGCCATGAAAGCTGTTCTCAGTGGGAGAGAAGTGAGACACCAAACAGGGTTGTGGCAACCCTGTCACCAAATGTCACTCAGAGATACCACCCCTGCCCTCGTAACTCAAAAAAAAGAGAACACGTACAGTCATCTTGTGACCACACCACCACCTTCCTTCGCAGGGGGATCGTGGGATACAGTGTGGCTAAGGCTTTAAAATACAGACATCAGTTCACAATGATTTACTAATCAAATCTTCACTTTGAGGGGAGAGAACAGAACAGTAACTCACGGGAGATGTTGTTAATCGAAGGATCGCTCCGTTTTTTATTTCATTACGATTCTGAAAGAGAAAAATCCAAAAGGTTTTATTTAAGACTCACATAAAAAGATGAAATAGGCATTGACCACACTGCCACACTAAACCAGCAACAGTACTTTCCCCTATCTGCATGCAAAAGCTTTCCTCTTTCATATGTAAACTAACATCTACACAGTATTTTCCAAGGAATTCACCAAGGAATACTAACATTAGCTTCAAGAAATCTGTGGTTGTTCACATGATATTTAATAAATCTGAACCCTTTCAAGAATGACTTCATGTTTTTCAAAGTTTAGCTTCCACTGGCAACTTCTAAATATTTCTTTGAAATTTACTGTGCATGGTGTCTGGCTCTGGTATTGCTCGACATCGTTGAGGAGTTTGTAAGTTTGCTGAAACCTGTCATTAAACATCTGCAGGATGTAAAATTTATCCCACTGGCTCTCCATTTTCTATAACGAGAACATGCTGACTTAAACCACTGGAACCAACCCGCTGAGCTCTGCCACCACAACTTTGCATTCTCCCTCAAAGTCAAAAAAAAAAAAAAAAGCATCGCTGTTAGTGGTTAAGTAAAGTTCAAACATGCTGTAAGTCATTCTCCTCACCCAGCTGGCAGAAAGAGGCGGCATTAAACATTTTCTTTCTGTTAAGTTCCATAACGTGTTTGATTAAACTAAAGCTACGGGTAGATGAAAAAGCTGCCACGGTGTAAGCTATGGTGCACACTTACAGTATCCTCACAACTTTGTGGTCAAAGCCCATCTGCATTGTCTTCCCCTGTGGTAAGCGTAGGGGAGCTTGCTTGTCCTTCAAGGATCTACCTCCTGTTGACCACAGGTTACAAGAATACAGCACCTAGCACAATGAACGTACTCACAGGTACCAACCATGCACAGTGCAAGGCACGGGCACAGCTTCCTTCACAGTTCAATAGCTTGTTCATCATCCATTACTCTAATTCATCAAAGGAATCAGAGGAATCTCTAACAGTTTGAGAGATAAGAGCTGCTAATTTTGTTCTAAAAACCACGTTGCAGGCTTTCTGCAAATTGGTGTTTAGCCAACTAAATGAAGGTGTATTTCTTCTCAGGCAATTTCTCCCGATTTCATTTCACCCCTCCTGCTCCCAATCAGATACATCTCAAATCCAACATGCCAAAAACAGGATAAATCTTGCCTGAAACCAGGTCAAGTAGTCCCAAAATAAAACTCTAGTACATTGTCTCTTTCTTGGCACACAAGCCCTCTATGGGACTGGTTTTAGCTATACACAAGATCACCCTCCACCCACAAACACTTCTTCACTCTAACTGAAATAACTGAAGTGCCAGACCACACAGGGGGTACAAGGAGGAAGATTTTTACAGCATCTTTGCTTACATATGCAGCTAACTCATCTCAGCCCCCAGCAGTCTCCTGCTAGAACAGCCTCAGGGAGGCCAGCCAGGCTCTACTTAAGAGAGGGGCAAAAAAAGGGTGAGCAGCTAAGAACAGCATGACTTCCCCCAGCACTAACAAAGTGCCAGATCTTCTCCTCTTGTAGTAAAACAGCACCAGACTCAGCTACGTCTCATCATGTCTAAGGAATCCGTATGAAGTGGCAACAGCGCATTTGTGTGGTTTAATGTAAATCAGTGTTGAAACAAACTCACTTTGCAAACAGTTGTGGTGGCTTAAACTGTTACCACCTCCCAGATTTGTGGAACTGAATAAAAGTAATTGCTTTAGGACAAACAGTCAGCCTAGGCTAAGTCTACCTTCATCAACAGCTTAGGCTAAGCCACTGGACCTCAGCTGCCTTAGGCCACAGTGTGTACATGCACACATAGACCTGGGGTTCCATCAGCTTTGCTTGGAAGGCAGCAAATCCCAGCGTGCAACAATATTAAAAACAGTCAGGGCATCAGACAACACTTAAGCAATTTAACCTGTACCCATCACATTCAGAAGTGAAAGTTCACTGATATCCTTACGAAAATATTGGAGCTAAGTAAGTAAACTGTTCTTAAACACAAGTAAGAGCACCCACACAGCCTTATTTTTTCAGCAGCATAACTTTAAGCTCAAGGTTTGTAACTTTTCCTGCTCTAATTAACACAAACTACCAAATCAGACATACAAATTTGTTTGTGGTTTAACAAATTAAGTCACTTCATCTGGGGCACAATCAGCATCTCTGCAAACCCTCTTAGTCCATGGCAAACAGGAGGTACCAGGCTTTGCGTGAGAAGGCTACACTATGGTCTCAGGAGGTCCAAGGAGTTTGAGGAACAGTGGAGTACTACTGCAAGGCGAGGTGCATCCCTCAGCACCCTCCTGCCTGCGTGCTCCCTTTCCTACCTCTGAAACTGGACAGACCCGTCTGAGGGGACAACCACACCATCTCACTAACCCAGCAGAAAGCAGCTCTGGCAGGAAAAATAGTTTTCTGTCAGGTTAATAAACAGAAACAAGCTCTGCAAGGGTTTAGAACCAGTGCTAACCCAGGAAAGATGGTGGAAACACATCTTTGGGAGCAGGGAAAGGGTGGGGGGAAAGAGAACAGGGGAAGCATGAGAAGGAGTTATACCTTCCCTTTTTGGGAGCAGCAAGCTGTCAACCACAGCCTGAATTACATTATTTCACAGTTGTTTCAGGCTGAAACCATGCTTCACAGTCTGTTCAGTTACAGTAGTCTTGTCACAAGCTAAAATCCTAACTCATAAAAAGTTGGGCTTAACCTGATATACTCTCTACAGTGTCATGTATACAGGTTAAAAACCCATAATTATATAAAGACACTTATAGATTGCATAAACTGAATCTACTATCAATCTATCAAGTGAAAATTAATCTTGCTAAAATATACTATTTCTCTATTGTGAGAGGAATTTAAAAACAAGTGGAAAAAGGGAAGCAAATAACCCGGTTGAAGTTCAGATACCACATAAAGATAAAGAAGATAAGTCCTATTCTCTACAGTGACTGTATGCCAGCAGGTTATACATACAACAGCAGACACACAGAGTACATAAAAGTATCACTTGAAGTTTTGTTTGGGGTCTTTCTGTTTATTTATCAAGCCGAGTCTGAAACATCAAAACTTTCAGCCTCAAAGTTGCAACACTTGTCAGAACCCACAGCATAGGAAGCCCAAGGACCTTCCATCATGCCTGGCTCAGAGCAAAGCACGTACCTCTGCCCTGCACTGTAAATTCAGTCACTGCTGTCACAAGAGATAGAGAGCTCATCTCCAACTCCTGATTTAGACACGGGCTTAAGGAGAACTGCCCTTGCCTTCTCTCTGGAAGTATTCAAACCATCAAGTCTCTAACACAGCAGGCTAGCCTAAACTTGAAAAGGGTTAGCTGTTCCCCAACCAAAAATCCAATTTTGTTTATCCATTCTAAATAATAACTTAAGCACCTACCAAGAAACAGTGTGTCAGTGCACAATTAAGCCAAGAGGATTTCCTTCACCAACTGTGTGCTGCAGTAGTCCGCGCGGCAGTTCATTTCAATTGCAACACTTACACACAGTTAATCTGCTTAATATTAGGGACAGGATCCTGTGGATTTCTTTTCCAGGATAACAGGACGTCATTCCAACACAGCAGCCTGGCTTTGGCAATTGTACTGGTAAGCACCACTGGTATTCAGGACAGGGTGCACCACCACCAAAAACCTCTTCCAAGGCATTTCTGATCTGTTTCTCAAGTACCCATCAGGCTTGTAGATATTATTCAAGCTTATTCCTGGGCAGTGAAGGAACTGCTGAAACAGCACTATCCAAAATGCCCCTTAAAAACTCCATAAGAAGACAACAGATTTGTTATAAATATTACCTAGGACTAAGACAGCAGTTATATTAGGGATACAATTAAGCCCCATTGCAATACTAACTCTAGCAAGAGTCTACACTCACCAGATTATTTTCTTCTAATTAAGTAGGTGGCATTTCCAAACATCTTACTGCTGCACAACACTGGCCAAGCTTGAGTTTTCAATCAGACAGACAACAACTATCATCAAAACACACAAACAACAAAACGCAGCAGAAAGTAGAGGTCACCTGAACTGTTTGCCTTGTGTTCACATCCTGGGGCTCTCTGACTTCCAGCCCCACCAGCCGGAGCAACATAAACCTACATTATCTGCCACCAGATCCTGTTCCTTCTCAAAGCTCTGCCTTTACTGTGCCATAGTCTACTTTGCCCAAAACACATGCAGGAGGCTTGCATAGACTTGCCTCTGAAAATCAGGCCTCAAGCATTAACAGAGTCCACCAAACCATGGAGAGGGATGAAGGTATGTGAATTCACTTTCAAAAAATCCTATCAAAACAGTCAAGCCATTTATTCAGAGCTTTGCTGGAGAGACACTTTGGAAAAATGATTAAGCAAAATTAAAGTTTATTTTGCCATGTATTTGTCTTATCATTTTAATAATCTGTTATACCCAGCAAAATGCCTCATGATTCAGCTGACTGTAACTGGTTGGAATGGAATGTTTTCTTAACATATTTGAGGAAGACCTAGAAGCATTGGTTCCCATGGTTATAGCTCGCTCAGCACTATTCTTTAACCTTGACCAGACAGTCTCCTTCAGACTTCTCGAACTGGAGTAAAGAATAACAGCCAAGAAATCTAACATTCTTCACATGTTTATATTGTTAAGTAATAGATTCTTCCCTATTTCCATACTCCTATTGTTTTAGTACACCTGTCTCCAAATTGACACAACAAAAAAATTAGAGATAAGAAATATACTTTAAGTTAGTGACTCTAACATTTTCACCAGGATGACTTTGGGGAAGTAGTAAATAAGGACAATATGATCCCCCAACACAAGAGAGACCTGGAGCAGCTAGAACAAGTCCAGAGGAGGCCACCAGGATGATCCGAGGGCTGGAGCACCTCTCCTACGAGGACAGGCTGAGAGAGTTGGGGCTGTTCAGCCTGGAGAAGAGAAGGCTCCAGGGAGATCTTATAGTGGCCTTCCAGTACCTGAAGGGGCTACAAGAAAGCTGGGGAGGTTCTTTTCATAAGGGCAGTTAATGACACAACAAGAGGGGAGGTTTAGATTAGATATTAGGAAGAAATTCTTTCCTGTGAGGGTGGTCAGACACTGGAACAAGTTGCCCAGAGAAGCTGCGGCTGCTCCTCCCTGGAAGTGTTTAAGGCCAGGCTGGATGAGACTTTGAGTAATCTGGTCTAGTGGAAGGTGTCCCTGCTGATGGCAGGGGTGTTGGAACTATATAATCTTTAAGATCCCTTCCAACCCAAACCATTCCATGATGCTATGATTCATTCTAAGGTGAGTTGGTTCAAGTCATGGATCTGACAGAAGAAAACTATTTTTTTTTTAACCTCTCCTTTTTGTGAATGAAGGGGAGAGGAAGAGGTAACTTTCTTTAACGTTAAGTGGCTGAGTGTGCTGCTGCATGTTGATAGATCTGCTGAAGGGGAAGTGTTGGGAGCCCACATGCTAGAAGGATATGTGCAGAATTGTGCCTCTGGAAAACTTCCTCTTTTTAGAAATTTCAGCCAAAATACCAACACTTAATTTTTTTAAGGAAAATGCTATCATCAGATTCTAATGTGAAACACTTAGAAGACATTCTCCTTGTTTCCATCAGCTTCCCAGAAAAGAAATTTTATCACAAGGTTTATTGCCTCAGTATTTCTTCTAAAACAGTACACGTCTGTCACGCCAAGTAGTACAATGTTGATAATTACCTGTATCTCTTAATTCTCATCTCTACTAAAGTTTTTGATGACTAAAAGTGAACTTAAGAAATTTCTCACCAAGTCAGACAAATGTTACATCTCACTTCATAGTCTGTCTCCCTCTGTAAGAGTAGCAAATGCCATTCAGGGTTGTGATCTGATGATGGCTTTCATTTCTTTCCTGTTTCCTCAGCATTCGTATTTGCTGTACTACAGGCATAGGAAGCTAGATCTACACTTAGTCCATTTAGTATCTGTATAAGGGCCATGAAGTTCTTAAATCTCTTCTTGAACCTACTGAAACTTCCTGCTTTCACAACCTCTTGTGGCAGCAAGCTCCAGAAGTTCACTGCTTGCTGAATGAAGAGGTACATTCTTCATCTGCTTTAAACTGACCCCCTAACTACTTTCATCAAGTTACCTCCTAGTTCTCGTACTGCAGGATTTGATAACAACAGTTCTGCATTCAGCTTGTCCACTGCTTTCTCTCCAGTGGCCTTTGTCCCTGGAAACTGAGAAGACCTCACCTCGCGAGGCAGCTGCTGAAGCCCATTGATTGTTTCACTTGCCATTCCCTGCATTTTCCCTGACACACTGTGTCCTCCATAAGATGTGAAGATCAGAACTGCACATGATGCCTTACATATGGGAGCATGAAGTTCTTGTGCTGTGGTGAAATGATGCCCTCTGTCTACTTCACAGTACCACTTCTGATGATGCCCAACGTTTCCTGGCTGCTGTGGCACATTTGAATCAGTGCTTTAAGGGTGATCTGCCAACAAGGACTTTGCTTCTCTTTCCTAAGTTGTAACTTAAAAATTAACTCTATTATAGAATCACAGAATGGTTTGGGTTGGAAGGGACCTTAAAGATCATCCAGTCCAAAGCCCCCTGCCAGCAGCAGGGACTCCTTCCACTAGACCAGGTTGCTCAAAGCCTCGCCCACCCTGGCCTTGAACACTTCCGGGGAGGAGCAGCCACAGCTTCTCTGGGCAACCTGTTCCAGTGTCTGACCACCCTCACAGTGAAGAACTTCTTCCTAATATCTAATCTAAACCTCCCCTCTTCCAGCTTAAACCCATTTCCCCTTGTTCTGTCACTAACTGCCCTTATGAAAAGTCCTTCCCCAGCTTTCTTGTAGCCCCTTCAGGTACTGGGAGGCCGCTGTAAGATCTCCCCGGAGCCTTCCCTTCTCCAGGCTGAACAGCCCCAACTCTCTCAGCCTGTCCTCATAGGAGAGGTGCTCCAGTCCTCGGATCATCCTGGTGACCTCCTCTGGACTTGTTCTAGCTGCTCCAGGTCTCTCTTGTGATGGGGGCTCCAGAACTGGACACAGCATTCCAGGTGGGGCCTTAGGAGAGCAGAGTAGAGGGGGAGAATCAGCTCCCTCGACCTGCTGGCCACACCTTCCAGCAGTACAGACACTAGGATGCTAGAGGAGTGAAGGGGATGAAGCAAGGGAGGGGGGAAAAAAAAAAAGCTCAGCTACCTTTTTCTCCAGCAACCCAGTTACACCCCTGAATCCACATACTAAGAATAAGTCCATACTTTGCACAAGTTACTCATCTTCACGTGGAGTGACTGACGAGGACAACACTACCAGGTATCACCTGCTCTGCAGAGCAGCAGTGGTGTTACGCTGTGGGCAGACATCCTTCTGACACATTAAAAGAAGTTACACGCAAGTTATTTTTAACTTGGATCAGTTCCCCAATTCAAGCAGCCACACAGACAGTTGTACAAGTAACACGGAAGGGGTGGGCAGATAACAAGCGGCCCCATCGTCCTCTGATAAGTTGGAACATAAGAACTGCACCCTGCAAATAAACGTCAGGAAATGACAGACTTAGCTGGGCTCAGAATGTTGTTGGTGAGATCATGTGGGGAAATCAGAACAGGGAACTGGTATAGTCACCAAAAAAACCCCCAAAAACCTAAATAAGGATTGTCAAATTGAAGTCAGTTCTTCAATGCAATTCACCCAACACAATCACCCACAGCACCACTGAGGGATCAGTGCAGGAGCAGATGCTGCTGCTAAGAGAAGCAGCTGAGGACCCAAAGCCAAGACCGTGGTTCAACAGCCACTTTTGCCAAATCAATGCACAGTTTGCTACCATAAAGCAGAGTCTCGCTTTCCAGTCTCTTGCACATTCCTACTACCGTTTTTATGTGGTGTAAACAGCTATAACTTCTTGATGAGTCAACAAGGGAACTAAACCAGCTGAAAATGTTATCATTTGAGGTTTTGCCAGTTTGTAAGGGAAAAGACAGGAATAAGCACCGCAGCATAAGCAGGAAAGAAGGACAGCTCGTTTTGCAAGCACCACTTTTGGAACCACACTGAGACTTGTTTAAGGGGGGAACCTGCAGGTGCTTGTGCTTCTCTAACATATACATCCTACCCCTACTCCCTAGACGGCACCTTTCCTCTCAGACACAGATAAACTGTGGGTAAAACATCCCTTCTCCATTTGTGGTTACCTTCGGAATTTGCCAAGAAGTTCATTCCACAAGCTCCTGAGGGACATAACAGCTCACAGCTGTTAAAAAGAGCAAAGTTCCATTCCTCTTCCTACCTTTCCTTTAACTTCTCCCTTCTCTGCAGCCCATTCCAGGACACGATTCAATGGTCCTAACTTACCCTTATATTAGATCAGGCAGACTTTTTATTAAGCAAATTTAATGACTTAGTGGCACAAAATGATTTCTCCTTGCCATCACCTTCAAAAATTGTCAAAAAAAAAATATAGCCAGTAGAAATGAAGCGGCAGGATCTCTTGGGGAATGGGAGAAGAAATCAGAACTGTCCCCTTTCAGTAGTGAGCTGTGATGTCTGTTCACCACACCTTGTAAAGCTACTCATCTAAATAGGATGGTTTTAATTTAAGTATGAGACAATTTAAAGAGTATTTTTCTGTCAGCCAGATCTTGGACAGAAGTGTTTGCTATCAGCTGAACCCAAACAATCACACTGTGCCTGTGGCACACCATACCTATCTTCAAGTGTTGTAACAGAAAGACAAACTTTTTCAGATCCTCTCCTCTCTAGTGATTACTTGCAATGCAAAATTACAAACTAAATTCAAGAAAAACAAATTTATCTATACAGCTTTTTTAAAAAAAAAAACCCACAACAAAAACAAAAACCCCACTCAATCTATCTCATCAGCCTTGATGTGGAACTAAGGAACTAAACAGAAGATATTGTCATACCAAAGATTTAAAAAGGAGGCAAGCAGAAGAATTAAGCTGTTCATGCTGGGGCAAGAAAGTATAACAGGTTAACGGGACAGAAGGATTTTCTTTGAAAAATTTAGCACGAACCTAAAGTCCTACAAAAGGAGTCCTAAAAACTTGGACTAATTTGCCAAGAGAAGGATGACAACTGTTCTTGAAATCCATCTGAACAAAGAAGGACTGCAAGCGATTTAGGGCATGGATACTCAGGTTTTACTCCTGTCCCCTGGAGAAATATACCAGTGCCCACAAGTTTTTAATGGAGACCTCAGAGCAGTGTTACCAGTATTCATCAAGCAGGCAGGAGCAAGGCCACTCTAACTCTGATTCCTAGCAATAAGCTGCTCTTATTGATAGGAATTTCTGCAGGGCTGTGCAGATGCCCCAAAATAGTAAGAAGTATGGGAATATGTGGGAATATCACGTCACATTGGTGTCAGAGAAAAGGGAAAACTGGGCATAGTTTGGTCCCCATTAAATCTGGATTGGAATCTGCCATTTAGGTAGCATTATACCCCCAATTGGGGGTATAAATGTACCATTATACCCCCAACACCTGAAGGGGGCCTACAAGAAAGCTGGGGAAGGACTTTTCATAAGGGCAGTTATTGACAAAACAAGGGGAAATGGGTTTAAACTGAAAGAGGGGAGGTTTAGATTAGATGTTAGGAAGAAGTTCTTCACTGTGAGGGTGGTCAGACACTGGAACAGGTTGCCCAAGGAAGTTGGAGATGCCCCCTCCCTGGAAGTGTTGAAGGCCAGGCTGGATGAGGCTTTGAGCAACCTGGTCTAGTGGAAGGTGTCCCTGCTGATGGCAGGGGGGTTGGAACTGGATGAGCTTTAAGGTCCTTCCAACCCAAACTATTCTATGATTCTATGATTACTAACAAGTGTATTATCAAGAGTAATGCAAAGCAGCAGATATGAGGAACAGATCACTTCACACATTTCTCCCATTTCCACCCTTCATGCTACTTATTCTCAGTTGCTTAGGAAGTACCAGGTCCTTCAGTGGATCAGAAACCTTCATTATTGAGAATATTTACTTCCAACTCACTGAAGTTCAAATTAATCAGTGAAAACAGATGAATACTAAAAATGTGAAAAGAAAAAAACCAACAAAACACCCCCCAAAAAACCCCAGCCCTACAAGTGGCTCATTTCTTGTCCCAGCATTTGCATACACTCCCACTCAGGGAGCCTGTAGTGACACTGTGGAATTTCACATGAATATACAATTACAGGTTGTATTCAGCAAAAAATAGGTCACAAGCAAAAAGCACCTTTGAGAAAGAATAAACACCAAGGACTCTATCCAGGTTCCCACCTCGGGGGGAGGCGAGGGTTAGAATGATGTCCCACTTGCAAACACTCAGCAAAGAGCTGAGTAATGACAACTGAAGTAAAGTGGGGGCAGCTCCCTGTGCAAAACAGCACAGAAGTCTCTCAAAATTAATGGGGGGACTCAGTGTCTGCTCTCCCCCACTTCATGCAATAAGCACATAAGAATGAAAGGGAAATGTAGGAGTCAGAGAAGAGGGGAAAAATAACCACAGGGAGTCTTCAGAGGCATCAGATGTAAAAAACTGAACACAATGGAACTGTGACTGAAAAAAAAAAAATGGGATGCAGTCAATAAACAGCTGAATGAAATGTCCTTACGTTTAAAAGACAACATTAAAAATGGCATCAATATAATCACTGTGTGCTGAACATAGCTCAGGGCTGGCTCACAAAGCCCCTCAGCAAGACTGCGTTAGCCTTTTATTCCTGAGAGTTGCTCTGGTGCAGGGTTGAGACACCACATTCTGCCTCCAGCAGTGAAGCCAGCTTGAACACTGTTCTTCCCCAGCCCCACAACTCCTGCAAGGTCTCCTTGTTGAGAAACACTGTGGTTTATCACACCTTCAGATGTGACAAAATAAAACCCATTATTCAGGTTACACTGTAATCTAAAAAGCTGCAGCCATCCAACTCCTTCACAAACTTTTTGTTTTTAGGGACTGAGTTTGAGCTAACAATGATCCCTCCAAGAGCAGAGCCCACGGTGGGCACTGCAGGCACACAAACAGATCTAGAGGAGCCAGACCGTATCTACAAGGCCAAGGGTGGGCAGTGACAAGAGCCCAGGCATACCCACCAATGTGCTGCATGAGCCACCCGCATGTCTGCCTCTGGATTCCCAGTACTGCCAGCAGAAGAACAGAGAGCACAGATACCCAAGCTGTGGTTTTTAGGCCAGGAACACACATAGCACACAAAATTATACAGACATCTTCTACACTTTATATAGTATTTTCTGTTCTAAACCTGAGCTTCTCCAGGCTACAGTGTTCCTGAGTTATTATGCCCGATGTACACAAGCATCTACTAAGGTAAAACCCAGACAGACTGAAGCAAAAGTGATTTTTTCTATTCTATATTATATAGTATCTAGCACAATGAGATCCTGATTCAGAAGTCAAGCTTTTAGATGTTTAACCTACCAAAGAAATGTCCCTCCATGATAAGCAAGGCCTTTAAAAGACAGACTTATTAATGTAATTAAAAATCAAATACACTGTGATCAAAACACCAGCTCAACTTGAGCTTAGGTACAGAATCACAGAATGTCAGGGATTGGAAGGGACCTCAAAAGATCATCCAGTCCAATCCCCATGCCGAAGCAGGAACCTAAATGAGATCACACAGGAAGGTGTCCAGGTGGGTTTTGAATGTCTCCAGAGAAGGAGACTCCACACCCTCCCTGGGCAGCCTGTTCCAGTGTCTGTCACCCTCACTGTAAAGAGGTTTCTTCTCAAGTTTAAGCAGAACCTCCTGTGTTCCAGCTCACACCCATTGCCCTTTGTCCTATCATTGGGCATCACTGAGAAGAGCCTGGCTCCATCCTCCTGACATTCGCCCTTAACATATTTATAAACATTAATAAGGTCACTTAACATATTTATAAACATTAATAAGGTACTATGCCTGCTTGGTTTCCTTGTTCACATAACCTCTTATTTTATTCCTCCTTATTTAAAAAAAAAAAACAAACTAAAATACATAATTAATAATTTCCACTGTACTTTCAAGGGCACAGATACAGTCAAATCAGAACCCCAGAGGCAACAGTCCAAACTGCATCTGCTGTGAGAAACCCTGTCTCTAGTAGGAACCCTGTCTGACTCAAGATTTGTTAAAAGACTGCCCTTATACTATCTGAAGGAGTTATTGCTTCTCCTGTAGAGGCATTTTTCCAAATCATACAGCCAAAAAAAAAAAAAAGTAAGAGACAGAACTGCTTGGGCGTTGATTTTATTTATGTATGGTATAATCAGGAAATATAGGTCAGCTACAAAAGATAAAGAGCTCTGCATATGACAACCAAAACACAGATGCGCTGTTTGCCACCCAAAAACAAAAATATAGTTGTTGTAAGCCATGTGTTGACAGTCCCACATTTGTAACGTTTTCACTTCAAAGTTTCTCGCTACTTTGTACAAGAATTCATTAATTGCTTTTTTTTCTGGTAACTTTAAACGTGGTGGTATTTTAAAAAGGTGGTATTTTAAAAAGGTATCTCTACCTTGAAAGGCCATAAATCAGTAGCCACCCAGGTTCTGCAGAAACACGACCTATACGTAGTGCATATGTACAGCCACACAATTCATCTTCGAGAGCAGTGAAAAATAGTTACTTATTAGAAGCTGTCACTGTCACAACAGAGCTCTGCTCACGTCCTAGTAAGAGGCGGATTAAAGCAATGTGGGCTTTAACAATTAGTGCTGGAGCTTAACTGTAGTGCATGTGCTCGTCCTCATGCCTGGTGTCTTTCGTGTTTTCATTCAGAAAGCAACAGTATCCCACTGCACACAAATGAGGGAGAGGATGTAGAAGGGCTGATGGCCTATATAAGCCTCCCTTTACAGCCCCTATCCAATAAGCAGTGATAAACAGTGAACAGTATCTAATAAAAGTCACAGACATCTGAGTAATACTGGTGGCATTCAGAGCTTTCCTCTCTTATTTATGTGACTCAGAGTCAGACACTCTGCATATTTCCAGAAGGGAATAAACAAACTCAAAGTCCTTGCTGCAGTACAATCCAAAATGTTCTAGAACACCATCATTTTCCACCCTTATTGAAAGTTAAAGGCAGCCAAAAGCTATCAGACTTCTTTTTCTGCAGAACAGAAACATTTCTCCAAAGCTGCAGGATCCTACCCACCAAAGGTGGAGGCAAAGCCTGGAAGATTCCTCCAATTGTATCAGGACAAATTCTTTCCAACAAGTCTGAGTATTTGCTCAATACTGGCTTCTTGGAAATATTCACTGTACAGTCAAGAGTTTTAAATGCCAACAGGCAAGTTCAATTGTGCCTGGCTTATTGGAAAATGTTGTGTCACAATTCAGGGCAATCAGTAAAACAGTCTCGCAACTTAATTTGGGTGGAGGCAAAACACAGCAGCCAATAATTGCTTCAACAGTTTTCCTTGTGGTGGCCTTTGAAGCGTCTGTTAACTGAATTAACTTGAAAAGAAAGGAGGGGAAAAAAAACCTCACAGGCAAAAAAGAGGGCAAAACAAACTGTGACACATTGAGAAGGTTGTCTGGGGTGACAAACAGTTATATGAAAAATTGAAACTGGTCTGCTAAAAAAAAAAAAAAAAAGCAGCACTATCTTATGAGTAACTGCTCTAGCTGTCCTCTTGCTAAATTTAGTCTTTCTAAATGCTTAACTGAGCCTAAGTTCTCTTTCTTTCTTGGGTGGGGGAAAGAATTACAGCAAGAGAAAAGTTAGTCCACGTCTCAGCTGTGTTTAGCAGATCCTAAACAACTGTAAAATGCAAAACAAAACCAAAAGACCTTTGCAATTAAAAGTAAGCCAAACTAAACTGATAACAAGGTGAGCAAGAGGAATCTACGGCCACGCAGCTAAGCTCAGGCTTATTTAGCTCAAAACCACCTGAGAGGAGGGAATCAGTATGTGGACTTCAGTGGGTTTTGAATAGTGCTCTTCTCCCATTGCCCAGAAGCTGCACCTCTGCAGTGCTCACATGTACACTCTTCCAAACAAATTATTACTTTTTTTCCATAATTTCAGTAATTTCATCAATTTTACCACTAATGCTAGGAATGAATGTACTAGTTGGTCTCATTCAGATCAGCATGTCCCATTTATTTAGATTAGACATTCCATTTTTATTACAGCTACAACTATTTCGTTACTCTCTGCTGAAATCATTGCATCACTTCATGAATGACCTATTGCTACACTGTCTGAGGACCAAAAAAATAAGCCAACATAACGTACAGAACAGGAAAAGGACACGATAGCAGGCGGGAAGGAGTAGCAAATATTACAGTCACTGAAACTTATTTCTACCTGATCAGCCAAAAAGGTGACATGCACTGAAGGTCTCCTCAGACTTCAAAGAAACCTTCATGTTTTATACATTTCAATTTCCTGTACACCACTTGTCAGCAGAATATTAAACATGCACAAATACCAAAGCTCAAGAGCTCAGTGAAGTCTCAAATTCAATGGAAGCAAAGCCCTTGACACATTCAAACTTGTATTTGCTTTTCCAAACAGAAGAAATCAGTGCAAAATCATTAAACCAGGTCTGCCAGTACCTACCTTCTCATCGTCACCACATTATGGAAAATCCTCTATATTTTTATATATTTTAATTTAAAATAAATTATTGTGGCAAACATTCTGACAGGCTATGCACAAATCGTGTGGAATGATTTACTTACCTTCTCTGTGATGTAGAAATTGGAACTATCAGCATGCTGCAGTGCAAATTGATCGTGATTGGCAAGAGACCACCTTAGAAATATGAAAATAAACTAATCACAAAACGAAGTCAAAAAGTATGTATGTAACAAATATCTTCCTTACAAGGCAAAGATAAAAAGAAGAGGGGAGAGAAGAAAGAAGAGAAACTACTTTGTCGCTACAATGACACTTCAGTGCTCCAACTAAGTTGATAATAATCTTATATTAATTCCAAATCTATAAAAAAATGGCAAGCATATTTTTTGCTTGCAGTAAGCAATATCACTAAATCACTAAAACAGACAAAAAAAAATTACAGTGCCAGGATTTTATGCTAGCTTACACAATACTTAACACATCTAGTGTTAAGTTGATACATTACATTATGAATAAAATATCACCTTTTTAAACTCAGTAGCAACTTGGATATAAACCAGTTTCTCCTGTGTGGTAGCACTTGCTTCAAATAGTATTTTTGGCCCCAAATATGAACATATTAAAACTAAAGCAAGATATTTCTTTCAGCCAGTTACTAGTTCATACTGCAGGACTTGTGATTAACATTTCAGTTTCATGGGAGCAGTCACATCAACTGGGCCAGCTTAACTAAACCCAGTGCTTAAAAACCAAAGCCACAGTCAGTGCTTTAGCTCCTTAACTCATGAACTGCACGGGCCACAAGCTTAAAGTGAGTAGAACACATCTCTGTGCAGAAAGGCAAGAAACAGTCTAAGTAAGAGTCACCCATGTGATGGGGCTGCTTTGTTAGGAACCTCATCTTGCAAGTAAACAATCCAAAATACACTGCAATTTCAAAATCTGAAGATAAAACAAGATTTAAGAAACTTATGACTAGTCATACAGGATATCCAGATTTTTGTCAGAAAAAAATAATTATCTTCTGGTTGGTTTAATAAATTAAAAAGTGTAGTATCTACAATGTACTTACTATATGGCAGAACTTACCCGTCGCAGACTTCTTTTATTATTGAGGACAGTGGCTTTTTCTAGTTAAGGAAAAAAGAAAGAAAAAATACATCACCAAATTGGAACAGCCCTGATCTTGTCTTAAAATATGATTCTAAAAATCATTGATTGCAAAGAAAAAAACAAATTAGTAGCACTTCATTTTTTGTTTAATATCAAGCTTGATAGGACCCCCAAGTTTTCTGCTGGTCTGGTCTGATATCTAAAAGACAGTAATTCTCCATATATGCATGATGACATTATCAGTTCTTTTTGTCAACATTAGCCCATACGGCACCAACTCAGCTTCTCAACTGAGAAATCAAAGGGCCTTTTGTGTACATTGCATCTCATTACCCAACATAAACAGAAGATTTAGATCTCAACACGAGTATTTTCCAGGAATGACATCTGAAACAAGAAGATATTCAATATTTTTAAACCTTCTTTTGTCCCTTTCAGACATGGTCATATGATGACACTAATCCTCTCTCTTAAGTACACATATGCAGGTTTCCCTCTGATAAAGCACCAGCTGGAAGGTGTTAAGATCCCAGATGTATCAGTTCTGCTTTATTCTCTACATCTGTGAGCAGGAGCATTTGGACTGACTGAAAACAGCTCTGTTGCTTGGGGTCCCAAAATAGAAGGAACAGTCTAGTTTGATGATGTTGCAATGCTCTGAACATTGTTATAAACACAGGGTGCACACTCAAGTGTTTTTAGAAGATTGCTGGCTAAAAGAAAACGCATTTTTATATCCTAAAATACAGATGGAGTTCCATGGCAATAAGAAACAGACCAAATTTCACCAGTTGGGTGACTACTGAGCCTTTTTTCTCCAACACTGGGTGACCACACAATGTTACACAGATCTGTTGCTCTGTGAAAACTCCACAAATCACCTGAACATCATAGGATATCCTCTCTACTTACTTCCAATAATCACAGTTTACTGAATTCTTAAAAAGCAAACAAAACAAACAGAATCTATAAAACTCACCATACAACCACCCATAAACCAACACTGTTGACAAAACAAGCTGCTTCCCTTTAATGTTTATAGGAAACTGATTAGGTTAAAAATTAACTCAGTAGCAGAGTGGAGGGAGAATTATTTTTCCCTTGGATTTGTTTTCTGAACTGTATCACTGCAGACACAGAAAGCCAGAGATGGGGCTCCCTGGTCAGGGAAGGATCAGGGCAGGATTTGTTATTTCAACAGTCAACTAAGCCAGTTTACAAACAGGCAAAAACATAACATGAGACTATTTTAATCAAACATGAATGAAAGCATCTGCTGAAAGGACCCTGTCTCCCCTTGCCACACTGTCTCAGTCCTTGGTTTCCATCCTTCCTCTTTCACTGCCCATTACTATTTTAACATGACTACCCAGATGAGCCACACTAGAGAACTTGATCAAACTAAAAACTGGCTCAGTAAGAAGGAAAGAAATAGTTTTCATCTGGATCACCTCATTTGACTCTCTATGTGCCTAAAAGATTAACAAATACGGGCACATGGGAGAAGAGGCACGAAGTGTGAAACTGCTCCCCTGCTGCTGCAGCAGCAACAGGTCTTCTCTCCATTGTGCTGGCTCAGCTGTTTGCATGGCCATAGCCAGGCTGTGAGGCAGATCCAGCAGATCATGGGGGAAAGAAAAAAAAAAGAGTGTTTTCTTCCCCAGAATTTTTCAGCCTCATCAGTTCTTCAGTCTGGATTACTGTGTCACTTACGTGCGGCTGCTTTCACCTGCTGTCCTCCTCCCCAAAAGGTTTGTAGCTTCTGCAATCCTGTGAAAGCAATCCCTGTTTCCAACTGCTCTTCTTCCTCTATCCCTCCTGAAAAAAAAAAAATCAGACTCTTTTTTTCAGGAGGGATAGAGGGAAGAGGGAGGAGGACAGGTTTGTCTGGAGCAGGGTTAACACCAGTTTGCCACCCAGCACAGGTGTGCCAGCCTGCAGGTGAGTTGATGCCAGGTAGAGCACACAGCTCTGCATGTTGCCTCTCCTTCTCTCCTTGGGATGCTACTGCGGGTCCCACTCTGGAATTTACCTATTTCAATAAAATTTGTGTCTGGGATATTAACTCCCTTAACAAAGGAAATTGATAACACCTAAAAGTTTTAATACAATGGAGGACAAAATGAGTAACTGCCTCTCCTCCCCATTATTTCTCTGAGGAACTATAGTTTCCCATAGGTAACCATGACAAAAAGACAACGTAACAACCCAAACTGGCAATAATATAAATATAGGGAAAGTTGGATAAAATTACTTTCCAAATACTTATTTTGATATTTTAAGTCCTCTACATCATCAGCTTTTATGTCCTTTCTCAAGCCTACTCATCTCCCTCCCCCTTTGCCAATTCTACCCCACCTTTGCATTATTACATGACATTATTTGAAATGAAAAACTTAGACAAAACGAACAACAACAAAAAAACACACAAAAAAATGCCAAACAACTAACAAATCAACTAGAATCTGTAAGGGATAGTTAAAAAAACCCCCAAAAACCCAAAACAGATCTTCAGTAATAAGAATTATCAATACAGCCAGCCTTTCACAGCACTGCTTTGTCCTCCTGCAGCACTGCTGCTACAGCACTGAAGCGGGCGGGTGCCTGCAGCCCCCTCCCTGCCAGCTCCCAGTGTGTCCTGTGTCCCCCCCCAGTCCCAAAGGCTGCAAGAGACACCCCATCGGTGCTGCTTAGGCAGCAGTGACAGGACATCACTGTTGACTGTACGTCTAGGAATGTACCAGAAAACAAACAAAAATGAGCTATTGTTTTGGGTTTTGTTTTCTTTTTGAACCATGAAAGCCTATTTCCATCCTCTGCAGAGTAAAACCACCTGGCAGGTCAGTCAGAGACATGGCGGGGGGGGGGGGGGGGGAGGGGTTTGCCTGGCTGTAAATATTTGCCTGATGTCAAAGAGAATGGACTTGATGTTTTTGTTATTTTAATCTTCGTAAAGTTATGTTTATGGAAATTCACAGAATATCTTCACTGCACTTACAGTTCTGAAAAGTCAAATTCACCTTATTAGTTAATGAATTTCAAAGAATTCCTTACAATCAGACAGTCCAAAAATATTTCCAAGTTTTTCCTTCATCAAAACGAGTATTTTTTGCTACTGTCTTTTAGTTTGGGGTTTTTGCCTCTATGTCCTCCCCTACACTAATAAAAACGAAGTGTGCTTTTATACATGCTCAGATGCTCATTTAAAGCTCTAAGAAGATCAAGCTGTTAACTTTAATGCATGAAATAACAGAGATCAAAGTAAATCTTACGCTCCCTATAGGAGATAACCCCTTCAGTTAATATATCTCAGCCATCTGCACTGAGCCCATCAGTTACTATAAAAGAATTTTCCTAGGGTATGTATTAAATCGATACCTGAAATCCAGTGGGAAACAATACTGGGCAATAAGGCCTCACGACTTATTCATGCACGTACATGGGAAGAATCCTGTCACGGGCACCAAGCACAGGCAGCACTGGAGCTGGTGTGAATTTCCACACGAAGTAAAGCTTTATCTGCATTAGTACAAGTGTTTGAGATGCTGGTAAGTGTAGCCCTCACCACAACCTCATCCAGTAATAGCCAGTCATCACTTCTGCGCTCACCTGCACGTGCGTCAGGTCACGTCTCCAGGTTTTGTGTGCTAAGATGCACACAGATCCCTAACTTGGTCTTCTTGAGTACCTGTCCCTACAATGTAAAGGAGGTTCTTACCTGTGCAATATTTTGTAGCACTTTCAAAGTAACTTGCAGAATGCAGACTGAGATTTCTCACTCCAATTTCCTCACCAGTTTCATCTTTTCATGCCTACACCTTGGGTTCCTCACAGAGGTAACCAATTACCAGGAACCACTAAGCACAGGAATTAAAGTGTTTAGGCTGGATGAGCCCAGGACACTGTTTAGTTCCAAGGAAATTGTGGGATGAGCAAAAGAAAGGTAGGAACATTCAATACACCAGCGCCAACCATGCCCTAGGTCCAGTTCAAGCCACCAGTACACTAACTGGGCTTTAAAGCACTTTCAAATCAAACAGCAAGTGTGTGCGTGCACATGCATAGAGAAGACAGGAGCCTAAATCTGGATAGAAACCCGTGTTACTCGTGCAGTTCATAGAATCATAGAATGGTTTGAGTTGGAAGGGACCTTAAAGATCATCCAGTTCAAAGCCCCCTGCCAGCAGCAGGGACACCTTCCACTAGACCAGGTTGCTCAAAGCCTCATCCAACCTGGCCTTGAACACTTCCAGGGAGGGGGCATCCACAACTTCCTTGGGCAACCTGTTCCAGTGTCTGACCACCCTCACAGTGAAGAACTTCTTCCTAATATCTAATCTAAACCTCCCCTCTTTCAGTTTAAACCCATTTCCCCCTGTTTTGCCATTAACTGCCCTTATGAAAAGTCCTTCCCCAGCTTTCTTGTAGCCCCTTCAGGTACTGGGAGGCCGCTGTAAGATCTCCCCGGAGCCTTCCCTTCTCCAGGCTGAACAGCCCCAACTCTCTCAGCCTGTCCTCATAGGAGAGGTGCTCCAGCCCTTGGATCATCCTGGTGGCCTCCTCTGGACTTGTTCTAGCTGCTCCAGGTCTCTCTTGTGATGGGGGCTCCAGAACTGGATGCAGTATTCCAGGTGTGGCCTTACGAGAGCGTTCAGATACATTTTACTGTGTGTAGCAGGGAATGGCAGACAGGTTTCTTTTAGGCCAAGGATTATAATCTTTCCTTTTCAAGTGACTAGCAGAGATTCACAGCTCTTTCTTTTTCTTGGTTTGTTTTTTTGGGGGGTTTTTTGGACAATGATGGGGATATCAACCCCTCGGGCTGACACCTTTTAATCACAGAAGTAACAAGAAAAACCTTAACCCTTGCTGTCATTAGGCCTACCACAGGAAAACAGCAGATGCAGCACATCTGTGAGTGGAAAACACTCGGTGTTTAAAAAAAAAACAACAGTTCTACTGCCAATCTGTGCATCTGTCAAAAAACAGAACCCCAAGCCAGTAAATTCACCATTCTGTCTGTAATTAATGCTACCGTTCTACTAACAAAGCTTTTGGTGCAAAAGTCATTTTTATGGCTATTGAAAACCAGAAAATCACCTCTTTTCACCATCAGTGGAGGGTTCATCTGTTACTGTCCCACAGCAGAGGCTACAGACACAGAAGCAGGACTGTCCAGGGGCAAACTCATCAGATGCCGGGACACCTGGGTCCTTGACTCACTGGTTTCTCTCGATGCAAGAGGCAAGTTCTTCTCCTGTAAGGGGGAGGTACTGGATAGCTCTGGGCTTCTGATTCCTCAACTAGTCTTTCCTGCTCCGAACTGCTTTGGGAATTAACTCTCTCCAGTGACTACAATGGAGCATCAGCAAGACCAGACTCAGTTCCAGAGGGACAGGGACCTTCTGGAGAGAGTCCAGCGGAGGCCACAAAGATGATGAAGGGCCTGGAGCATCTGCCTTAGGAGAGGCTGAGAGAGCTGGGACTCTTCAGCCTTGAGAAGAGCAGACTGAGAGGGGATCTGATCAATGTCTATAAATATCTGAAATGTGGGGGCCAGATGGATGGGGCTGGGCTCTTTTTGGTGGTGGCTGGTGACAGGACAAGGGGCAGTGGGCAAAAACTGGAACACTGAAAGTTCCACACAAACTTCAGGAAAAACTTCTTTACTGTGAGGGTGACAGAGCACTGGGACAGGCTGCCCAGAGAGGCTGTGGAGTCTCCATTTCTGGAGGTGTTCAAACCCACCTGGACACTTTCCTGTGTTACCTGCTCTGGGTGACCTAGGGAACCTGCTTTGGCAGGGGGGTTGAACTAGGTGATCTCCTGAGGTCCCTTCCAATCCTGACCATCCTGTGATTCTGTGATTAATTAGGCATTGAGAGAGAAGAGGAATTCCTTAACTGAGGGGAGGTCCAGAGGGAGTGAATACATGAAGAACAGGTACACCTCAACACTGCAGTAACAGAGACCATAAAACCCAGCCAAGGGCAGGTCAACATGACACGGTTCTGTCAGAGCAACAACACAACCCAAGGAAGGAAACATTCACACCCCAGAGCAGACAGACAGTTTCCTCAGCAAGTGCAGCTTGTTGATGGGAGAGAACTTTTGTTGGCTCAGTTCGCAGCCCTTAAGGTGGCAGTTTTAACATGTCAGTAGAAACACTTTGGTTTAAACACAGCAGTAAGGGTTCTGCAGAGCACACAAGACTTGGGGAAACACGGGTGTTCATGTTCCCTTCCCCTTCTGTCCCAGCTGCAGCTTCCTCAGTTACTCCCTTCTCTCCCCAAAGACATCCTCACCCCTAAATCTGCATTTCACTACATCTAAGCATTGCCCTACAGAACATACGTTCAGGATGATAAAGTGACTGTACAACAAGGAAGCAGTGAAACAAAACATCATTAAACCAAACAAAACAGAATTTTACAGGAACTTCTTGCCCCACATCTGGTGTCCTAAGAAGCCGTAATATTCCCTGTTTCCTCAAGCACTTTGCAACTAGGGATGTAAAAAACTCCCAGTCGAGTACTGAAGGGTTATAAAACACCTAGGGACCTACAGCTGTGGATTACAGCACGTTTGCCTGCAACATACTCGCACCACATATTTAAAATACAGTTCCCAGAGGACCTGAAGAGTTACAATCGGGGTTTTAAGATGTGGCTCTTCACACAACCACTTTATTAGGTGAGCATACCTTTGAAAATGGAATTAAGAAACCCCAAACCCACAGCTCATGACTGACAGATTGCTGCCCAGCCAGGGCAGAAAAGCCTCTATGTGAAGGCACAAAAAATTTATACTATCAGATTTTTAGTATTACCCTCTTTTTTACTATAATCTTGAAATCCTATAAGGAGTACAGGATTGAATCAAAGTGTGCCTGGATACTCCAGCTGCCCAGAATGTAAATGAAGTACCTTTTAATTAATTCAGTGGTGTGTAACTCCAAAAATCTCATCGTTACACATCTCCTTAAAATACAGCAAACTTAACTTTTAAGAGATGAAACTCCTGCTCATTCTTAAAAAAAGAATTATTCCAAGTGTCCCTATGTCTCTATGCATGTGCTCCTGTGCAGATGCAACAACCTTACAGCCATGTTCAGCCCTCACCTTAAAAACGTTATCAGTTGCAGGCAGCAAAATCCAGGCTCTGATGGGGAGGTTCTGGTTAGCACCATGGGGCTAATAAAATCAGACCCAGGAGAAAACCCAACAAACAAACCAAAATAAAAAAACTCAACATAAAACAACAAGGAGAGAATTAATAAAGTGTTTCATCTCTTTCCTAATATGTTATTTCCTGAAAATCTTTTAGTACAGAGGACATTATTTCTGCGGGACCTTAAGAAGAATATATTTAGAGTATATTTCTTCTGGCCCTAATTCCACTTGTATTTAAAATATTTAACTGCCTACTGCATTTAACTAATGGTTCCTAATGTTGAAGAGAGCACCAAGTAGAAAGTATAAATAGCAACCATTAGACTGTAACTCACTAAATATTTATATTTCTTTTCCCCCCCCTTTTCTTTCACCATTTCTAAGCCTTCTCCACACCTACTGCCTCTTCCATCTATTAAGCTTTGCTGCTGTGCCTGCGTTCAACAGTATAAGACAAAGTTTTTATGTATTTTCCAGTGATGAGGTCCCAGCCATACACCACGAGACGTCAGTTTCCAGCCTTGAAAGACTCCAACCAACCAGTGGGAACGTGGCTCTGGACAAGCCAGACTAATAAAACATAACATGTGACAAAAACATCACCCTTTTATCCAGGATGGCTGGCTGCCACCACAGCAAAGAACCAGAGCTCTAATGATGAATACTCCAACCCTACAGTCCTGTAAGAAAAGAAATCTTATTTTTAAACACGCATTGTAATTAACAATGATTGGTTCATTATGTTAACAAAGCACTGTCTATGTATATACGTAGGCATATACTACATCAAATTATACCCAATGTATTATAACATCTGTGTTACTGTTTCCAAGGTTATTCTTGTTTATGAATGGCTCTTTAAAAAAAGAACTTTCATTAGTCCAACAAAGAAAATGGCACACTAAGATAGTGGATGCGATCTCCTTACGATTAATAATCACTGATAGTAATAAAACTGAAAGGATTATAAAAACACTGAAGATTTTCACTATGGTGAGTAGTATCTGCTTTAAGATAAACAGTTTCATCTTCTGTTTTGTGAAGCTGAAATACCAACAGGTACAACAAAGAACAAAAAAAACCTCATTAAATTATTGTTAGTGTCGGTTTAAAACCTAAAAGTTGGTTTTAAACAAGCCCCAGCTTTAGCAACCTGGCTTCAGCGTTTTTCAGTCTTTTTAAAAGGGCAGCCACTTTTTGGTTCATCTGTCTTTGGGTAAGTGTCCCATCAGCAGCAACAAGGTGTTCCTCATGATGGCTGAGATACAGCTACAGTGGCCAGACTCAAACATAAACTCCCTTCTCCAACCTGATGGAAAGGAGCTGCTGCGAGCAAATCCAGGCTGGAAACATTTCTGTAAGTCAGTGTAAGATTCCTGCCCTCCCCGCCACGAGTTGCTTCCTAGTCCTCTATCTTTAAGGAACTGAGATCTTGTCAGCTGTTAAAGGCACTGACATTTCCCTTAACTACTTGAAACTCATGATCTGCAATAGCATTGGAAATCTTCACAACGTTCATACCCAAAAACCACCAGCAGCTCCAGCAATACTATTACACTTTTTGGGTAAGAGTTCATATAATCTTGCAGGTTTGTGGGAAGGAGGTAAGAGCCTCTCTCCTCCTTCGTCCCCTCAGCACTAACCCCTTGATTTTGAGGGAGTCGGAGTCTGGAGCCAGTGACAGGAGCAACAGTTTATGGTACAGCCTCTGGAACAGAGACACATCAATATCCCCTTCTTCTTCACCACCTGAACGATGCTGGTGCTCACTAATATTGCCTACACTTAGATTTGTGATGCTAGGATTGTATCGGTACACTGCTATTACTAGTGACAGCACTTGCAGAAACTACAGCTATTCTTAGTCTACACACATGGCAGAAGTGATGTGCCACTTTCTTTTCTCTAATTAAGCATTTCACAATCCCTTTTGAACTACATTTCTCCCCACAGTTTGAGAAGCGCTACATTAAATCAATTAACAATCCCCCAAGGGTCCAGATTTAGGTCTGAAACCCAAAATGATTTGAAAGTTCCCTTTAAAACAAAAAAAAAATCTTACTGGTTTCTTTCTAATACCCACTGAAGTATAATGACTTCTCTGGAGAAAAAGAAAAAAAAACAACCTTAAAATGACATTTATGGCATACGTTGGCAGAAGAGAAGAGACAACCTGAAAGACACTCTTAAAAGATAAACTTGCTGACTAAATCTAAAGCTTAGAGACAGCATTAATGTAAAGCAGCCCATGGTTCCTCCCATGTGCTGCACTGCACTGCATTCACATGACACTGCCATTTGACAGTGCTCCTGTTAAATTTTGCCCACTGTACTAGATTTGTGCTCTGAAAAAAAACCAACCAACCCAACAACAACAAAAAAACCCCCACTTTTGTTAAAGGGTTTTGGTTTTTTTTTTTTGGCTAATGTAAAGATTCACATCTGCTAATTTAACCTGTATTTAATCATCTGGTAGATAAAAGTAAGCCTGGAGGAAGAGACTATATGGTCAAGTTTAATTACAAACTGTTCCTTTCTGTAAGAACAATGTTTATCTCCAATGCGAGGAAGTTCATCCCCAAGTTCAGAGAAATCTGGTTTTAGTACAACTTGTGTTAACAAACAAGAGCTAAAATAGTTATTGTCCCCAAATATCCACCTTGTGCCTCTCTGGGAAGCTGCCTTCCCTTCAATGGGAACAGTGAAGCTTTAAATCCACGGAACCAAGTATCCAGGTAACCTACAATCAGAACTAGCTTGCCTAAAATAATTAGTGCTGTAAAAAAACCCCAACAGACGAGAATAGGCACACATTAACATCCTCTTATGAAATGGCTGTTTCTGGGACAAATAAAGAGAAGACAGGACAGAGTAGCCAGCATCCTGGTTCACCTGTACAGAGCCTGTGCGGCCTTACTCTTAACATCTTCCAAAATAATCAGCCAGGAGATTGGGAGAAGATAACAGGCAGTCAGCATCTACCATTCATTTCTTCCCCAGACTGCACCCCTAAAAAGTCCACAAAAAGATCCCAATGCAAATTCAGACACCAACCCATTTCCATTCCTCCCCTTACATAACATGGAGACTTAAAAGTGGAAGATCATCCCTATACTCAGTTCTTAAAGTCATAATCAAATCTTCACATTAAAAATTAATTTTGGCCACAGTACTAATATTGCCAGTAGGGATTTATGCAGGGGGAAGAGTCTAGATGTTATTTTTCAAATTTAGAATTGAGGAAAGTGATAGAAATGGGAGGAAACCCAAATGAAAACAAACAAGTACTCTGGAAGAGAATAACTGAATTCAGTCAAGTCCACCTCTCATGGAGAAAGCAGAAAAGTACATTAGCCTGCACATGCTTTAAAATCAGCCTTAATGCATACAGGCAACAGCCAGTTGCTAGGTTTACCACAATTTAATTACTCTCCACTTGGTAAGAGAGGGCAGTAAATAATACACGTTTGCCCTCCTTGTTTAAAGGAACTTTCCAACAAAAACCCACTTGTAAAACCCTAACGTCAAATAATACATTTCAAGGAATGAGAAGAAAGGTCAGGCACAGAAGCTGGTTCTGAAAAGCACTTGATTATGTATTAATTGTGCCAGCAAAGAGTCTCTCTAACTCAGTGAGACTCATTTTGTATGATTAAAGTTAAAACTGTCATTGATGAACCCAGGTTGACAAACCTACAGAAACATAGTGGGAAGCATCAACTAGAAAAAAAAAAACTCTGTGCCTCATGAAGTCCAGGTTGTCGCAAGTCCTGTGCCTGAAGGGGAAGTTTTTAATGTAAAGTTTAATAACATTTTGTGGAAAAAAGACTCATGAGCTCTTTTCAGGCCCAAAACCTTCTAGTACATCGCTGTCAATCACTGTGCTTTCAAAATGACATGTCCTTATTCTGAAAGTATTTGATTCTTTTCATTGCTAAGCAAAATACACATGTACACAGCCAGTAAACTGGGATATTGTGCAACCAAATACAAATAAATGCTACCAAGTGTATACAACAAGAAACCTAAAAAAAAAAAAAAAATATAT